>NW_018251025.1:3132-3927 GCF_001263595.1 Phalaenopsis equestris
GAGCCACATGAAAAGGCTAAGGTGACCAGAGTATTCAAAAAAAAATCAGAGATAGTCGCAACAGTCGACAAAGTAAAGCAACCGATAAAGATATATGCAGAAGATCATCACCAATCTTTGTCACAATACTCTCAGAAACATAGCAGTCAATCCAACAAACGACCGTCTCAGGAGGGATCACCTCGAACAGCGGGTAAAAGAGTATCCCTGTTAGAGCGACAGAAAGTTGTTTACTCCTTCAAAGATGAAGCTGTAACTAAAATATTCAAAAGCTTGATGAAGAAACTAGAGTTCAAACTGCCTGATCTGAAGAAACCCGAAGAGGTGGATAAGAAGAATGAACCAAATTATTGTCCGTACCATCGGTTGCTTGGACACACTATAGACAAATGCTTCGTCTTTAAATATTGGCTCGAGAAGAACTATAAAGAAGGAAACATAACAATCTCCAAGGAATATTTGAAAGAGCTGGAGAAAGGTTCTGTGAATATGATTTTGGCCGAGCCCATCGTTCTGATAGATCCATATGCAAACAAAGATGGATGGAGCATAGTTTGGAGCAAGTCATCCAAGTAAGCTTCTAAAAATACCGAAAAAGGATGGAATGTGGTATGGAGCAGATCATCCAAGACGATACTGAACAAACTACAGTCTGCATCAAAACAAGCCTCCATTCAGAGTCTGCAGCATATCGAGCCCGAGATGAAGATTTCACCAGAAAATCCGTCATCGTCCAGGAGAAAGAACAAGAAAAAGAAAAGCTTCACTGCCAGGACCAATAGCACGGGGGTAGGA
>NW_018251025.1:4919-5894 GCF_001263595.1 Phalaenopsis equestris
CATATTTGGACTTCGACGTTCAGGAGATCATCCCCGATAAGATGATATTAAGAGGATTCAACCAAAAGGGAGAAAGAGCCCTTGGATCAATTTCATTACTTATGAAGGTTGGAGAACTTGTAACAACCGTTAAATTTCATATCATCGACGCCGAGACCTCTTTTAACGCTCTATTGGGTCGACCGTGGATTCATGAGCATAACATGGTTCCATCATCCCTACATCAGTGCATTAAATACCAGAAATATGGTTAAGAAAATTGAATTAAGGGATAACTACAACCATTTTTAGTGCATGAAGTTGGTATCCACGAAGACGCTGCCTACTACGTGCCTCCAAAGAAGACTGTCTTCTCTCGCGAAATTTTGACACACAAAGATAAAGATTCAGAGGGATCACAAAAAGACAACAACCTTCTACCACTCCCTTACAACGAGTTGGTGGAGGTTCTTCTAGTTCACACACCCGAGGTCGAGGCCGAGGACGCGGACGAGGAAAGATCAATTTAATTATTGAACGGACTAGGCCAACTAGCAGCATTGGTGATGAAGACAGTTCTAAAGATGAGGTAAAGATAATGATGACAAAACAGAAGAAGCCTCAGTTTGACATATCCCTAGAAGATACAGAGAGGAATGAATATGAAACAATGTATGATCTGATAAACCACTATGTGGATACTATGACCCCCACTTACTATGACCCTCACTCTGATTCTCCCTCAAAAGGTCGAGAGTTTAGAGGTCAAGGAAGTCCGTAGTGTTGGTTCAAAGCCGATAAAATTTTATTGTGCTTCTACCTCTACTGATCTTAAAAATCATGTAAATTTGGATGATGTTCCTAATGAGTTGATGGAATTTCTTTTTGGTTAATTTTTGCCTTGTGTACAAAAGTTAATTCAATAGGGACACTTGCCAAAACAAATATGCAAAATAATAAATTTCAACTCTTTGAAAAATTGTGGAATACTAAAAG
>NW_018251025.1:6123-6851 GCF_001263595.1 Phalaenopsis equestris
AAGTTCTCTACTTGATGACGAAGCTTACTAGATAAGGAAGAATCCATAGAGCTGATAAAGTTATTATCAAAATTTAAAGATTGTTTCGTATAGAGCTACGATGAAATGTCAGGGCTGTCAGCAGAGGTTGTAGTCCATAAACTTGGGGTGGGCAGTCCATAAACTTGGGGTGGACAAGAATGTAACCCCAATAAAACATACTCCCAAGAGAATGCGCCTCGTGATAGAACAACAAGTCATCGCCGAGATAAAGAAATTGATAGACGCCAACTTCATTAAAGAAGAGCAGTACCCCACATGGTTAGCCAATATTGTACAGGTTAAAAAGAAAAATGGACAGATCCGAGTTTGTGTCGACTTCAGAGATTTGAACAAGGCATGTCTAAAAGACGAGTTCCCACTACCTATACCGGAAATTATGGTGGAGATCGCTTCAACACATGAAATTTTCTCCTTCATGGACGGATCATCGAGGTAAAACCAAATCAAGATGGCTCCCGAGGATGCAGCATTTACAGCTTTCAGAACACCGATTGGAATCTTCTGCTACACAGTGATGTCATTCGGCCTAAAGAATGCCGGAGTGACATATCAGCATGGAATGATGAAGATTTTTGACGACCTCATTCACAATCAAGTAGAATGCTACGTGGATGATCTGATCATCAAAAGTAAACGGAAAATAGACCATTTGTACGATTTGAGGATTGTGTTTGAATGGTTACGAT
>NW_018251025.1:7393-8264 GCF_001263595.1 Phalaenopsis equestris
ACCCTAATTTCAAAAGTTAATCCATTGTAATATTTGATGACCCGACCAACACTCTTCGGACATTTAGCGAGATGGCCAATGATCTTATTGCAATTTGATATAACTTTTGTACCCCTCCGTGCTATCAAGGGACAAATTTTAGCAGATTTTCTCGCTGCACACCTACTGCCAGCTGGGTCCTCTCTCAACGACGAGTTACCGGACAAGTAGATACTACAGATGGAATTTTCCAGTGCGCAGCGCTGGGAAATGTACTTCGACAGTGCCTCATCAGCCAGGAAAAACAAGGGATCAGGCAGGATATACTAGGCAAGGCAGGGATCGGTTTGATCTTTATCACGCCAGATAAGGGTATGTTGAGTTTTTTGTACCACCTGATGGAGCCAAGTACCAACAATGAAGCAGAATATGAAGCCTTAATCACGGGATTGGAGTTGGCGATTTCAATGGATATAACGAACATTGCCATTTATGGTGACTCTCAACTTATCATCCAGCAAGTCACCGGACAATACAGAATTCTAAAACCAAGCTATTGAGAAGCATTGTCTAGCGTTAATCTTCACCGCCCAAAAGTTTAGACATTACATGCTTTCTCATAAGATTACCCTTATTTTGAAAGTTCATCCATTGAAATATATGATGACCCAACCAACACTCTCCGGATGTCATGGTACAAGGAAGACAAGTCTTATCTCATAATGACTTCGAAACTCTGCGCAAGCTTGGAAAAAATGAAACAATAAACACAGTTGCAGGCATCAACAAATATTGGTGCAAGCCATTAATAGAATATTTGCATACTGGAAAGCTATCAGAGGACAAGTCTGAGGCACACCACATCACAAGAAGGGCCATGTCTTATGCCCTG
>NW_018251025.1:8315-10817 GCF_001263595.1 Phalaenopsis equestris
CATGTCGGATCATGTGGCGCTCACCAATCGGGACAAAAAATGAAAATGAAGATTAAAAGACTCGGATATTATTGGCCAACAATGATGTCCGATTGCATGGATACCGCCAGAAGATGTCACCAATGCCAGGTGCATGGGGTGGTCTTACACAAGCCTCCGAGTGTGCTACACCCAACTATTTCCTCGTGGTCATTCGAGTGTTGGGGCACAGACATAATAGGTCTGATAGACCCTCTATCTTCTAAAGGACGCAGATTCATACTTGCCGCTACAGCCGCTACAAATTACTTCTCCAAATGGGCAGCAGTACCGCTACATGAGGTTACGGCACAGCACGTCCTTCAATTATTTAAAAGCCAAATCGTCTACCGTTTCGGAGTACCGCGAAGAATAATCTCTGACAATGGTGCAACTTCAAAAGCACAAAGATCAACAATTTCGTCAGAAGACATGGGATAGATTGGAGATACTCTACAATTTGCTATCACAGAGCAAATGGTCTTGCTGAAGCTTTCAACAAGACATTGGTATTGATTTTGAAGAAAACACTGGATGAAAATAAAAGAGATTGGCATAACAAGTTGTTAGAAGGCCTGTGGGCCTACTGGACGACTTTCAGGACTCCCACTCAGTGTACACCTTATATGCTCGTGTACCGGACTGTGGTTGTGCTATCGCTAGAGATCCGGACACCATCTCTCAGAGTCGCCGTTGCCAACCAACTTACAACAGAAGAAATCACAAAACTCAGGCTTCAAGAACTGGAGAGTCTCGAGGGAAAATGATTGGAAGCACAGCAATATTTGGAGCTCTACCAGGCAAAGATGGTACAAGCCCATGATAAATTGGTCCGCCCAAGGACATTCAAAAGTGGTGACCTTGTACTCGTGCTCAAAAAACCTATTCTTGCTCGCCGTAAAATAGGTAAAAAATTCGAGCCAACTTAGAAGGGACCATTTGTCGTTGAGAAGGTTTATACACGGGGAGCCTACCAGTTAGTGGACTTCTGGGGTGAAAGACCCATATTACCGATAAATGGACGATAACTGAAAACCTATTACGCGACCTGATGCTGCTTAATGTCGCTTACCTCTGCTTGCTTCTGCTTGCTTTGAAACTTTGAAACCTTGATTGTTTTAGGGCTATCTATATGGCCATATGTCTATGACCAGGTCCAAATTTTGTAATTAATCTCATATATAATGAAAATTTTCAGAGAATTTTTTAACTTTACACGTTCTCTTTTCTACATTTGGATTTAAAAATTCCATTAAATTAAAACAAAACTCACACATAAAATGAGTAATCCTTTTCACCAAAACAAATTAAAGTTTACTTTAATGGATACTCTGTTTTGTTCTTGTTCATGCCAAACTTCGGCCCACTGATTTCTGTCGTCTGCAGAAAAATGTCAGTACAGAGGCTGGTTTTTGCCTTCCAGGACGGCTGGAACCTCGCACTGAATGAAGAGATGGTGCCACAAGGAGGTGTCATAGATTTCGACATGGATTTCACTGTTGAGAGTGACCACTCAAGACGATGTGTCACGCAAAGGTAAAAACGTGATAGCAGAACAAGGTCTAATAGAGGGGCCCAACCGGTTGCCCTCCATGATAGCCACTCCAGCAAGGGGCTTAACAGCTGCCCACAGTGAACAACTACCAAATACTCCACTCCGCAGGATGCAACGCAGAAATGCAAGCCGAAAGAAACAGAGGGCCTTTCTACGACAGGAACGCAAGCTCTAGAGAGACGTGAGCGGTTTTCTTACCCCCATTCCTGAGGGACATATCTACGATCCAAATCTAAGAGAGACTTCTGCCAGCCTGCCCACTACAGATAAAGAGTCAGGATTTGTGACAGGATCAGATGTGCCCTCGGTCCCAGATATCTTGTGCAGAGGTTGCCCAACATGCAATGTTGAAATACCAGCCGGGACATCAGTCACGGGAGCATTTGTAGACTGTCTGGACTACAATGTTTTACATCTACAGCGTTTCAGTAGCTTAGAAGAATACACGTCAAGCACCAACGAGTCTCAAACTCCATATTTTGTGGCAAATGAACTGTATGTCCCACTGGGAACAGATCAGCGCGCACCACAGAGTCCAGGATCATACACCCCACTCGAGGCCGAATCTCATATTCCGAATCAGCCAGCGCCAGTTTGGATTCCCGCCGAGGCCCGGAGGAAGGAAGCCCCAGGCAGCTGCCAACTCTCGGTATGGTAGAATACTACAAAATAAGCAAGGTAAACAAAAGAGAATTCAAGTTCTATGAAGAGGTTCAGGGAAAGTTTATCAACATATTGGAATGCCTGGAGCTATATACCTAGGTTTTCTCTGAAACTGATGAAAGAAGCATCCTAGACTGCATCTTTGATTTGAGAGATAGAGGTCAAGCAGGCCTTCTCATGGAAAGAACATACTCCGCGCAGAAGAAATGGATGCGGGGAAAGGGAAGAATAACCATCCAGTGCGGATGTTGCTACAATTTTACAAA
>NW_018251025.1:11199-11482 GCF_001263595.1 Phalaenopsis equestris
TGTCCGTGACCTTCCACAGAATGGATGACAGTAAAATACCATATGGATTCCAGCAAGACCCGGAGTTGGAGGAACTATTTCCTTACGAGCTATTAGAAGGTTGTACCTCTGAATACATGCAAAGGGAACTCTTATCCTGGAGCATGACTCAGAGGTCTGCTTAATCAGGAGCTTGACATACCGAGCGCAGAGGACTCACTTGCTTTCTTTTAACAAGCATGACATGTATCTGATGTAATCAGTCTATGATGTACTCATATCTTGAGAAGACTCTCAATGCATT
>NW_018251025.1:11552-14132 GCF_001263595.1 Phalaenopsis equestris
GGAAATTTCTCTCAAGTTGTGCCTTTTTGTCAATTGTCTTTCTGTGCGATGAATGAAAGCCGCGAACTATGCAATGGTTCAGAGTTCCAATGAACAAAGAACGAAATGACAAATTTTCAACAAAAAATAAAACACAAATAAAAGATAATTGTAATAAATAAATAACAAAACAAATTTCTTTTGAAAATCAATCAATTGAAATTAAAACTTTAAAAACACATTTTTGAAAAATCAATTGCGACAAAAATAAGAGGAAAATAAAACAAACTTGTTGAGTGGATACTTTCGTTTTTTTAATTTTCTTTTTTTTGTGCGCGCAGGACAACCATCGTTATCTGCACTAACTCTCTACACATCCTCGCAGAATTTCACATTCTGCACAAAACTCCACGAAGCTCTACAAGTTTTCTTCAAAATCAACATTTCCACATGTGAGACTACCGCAAATTCAACATCACATGCTCTTTGTAAATTTCAAATCACATCTTCAAATCAGTACCTAAATCCTGATTCTCATATCTTTAAATTGATACCTAAATTTCAATTCTCTCATCTTTGAATTGATACTTACATTTCAATTCTGATTTCTGAATCAGTCCCACATTTTTGATTCTTTACATTTGAGGTTGGACCTTACATTCTGACACTTTCTTTTGAGAATTGACCTACATTTCAATTCTCATTTCTAAATCAGTCCTACATTTCTGATTCTTTACATTTGAGGTCGGACCTTAAATTTCGACACTTTCTTTTGAGAATTAACCTACATTTCAATTCTCATTTCTAAATCAGTCCCACATTTCTGATTCTTTACATTTGAGGTCGGACCTTACATTCCGACACTTTCTTTTGAGAATTGACCTACATTTCAATTCTCATTTTTGAATCATTCTTTACATTTGAGGTTGGTCCTTACATTCCGACACTTTCTTTTGAGAATTGACCTACATTTCAATTCTCATTTCTGAATCAGTCCCACATCTCTGATTCATTACATTTGAGGTTGGTCCTTACATTCCAACACTTTCTTTTTAAGATTTGACATACATTTCAATTCTCATTTCCGAATCAGTCCTAAATTTTTTATTATTTACATGTGAGGTCGATCCTTACATTCCGACAGTTTCTTTTGAGAATTGACCTACATTTCAATTCTCATTTCTGAATCAGTCCTACATTTCTGATTCTTTACATTTGAGGCCGGTCCTTACATTCCGACACGTTCTTTTGAGAATTGACTTACATTTCAATTCTCATTTCTGACTCAGTCCTACATTTCTGATTCATTACATTCGAGGTCGGTCCTTACATTCTGAAACCTTCTTTGGAGAATTGACCTACATTTCAATTCTCATTTCCGAATCAATCCTACATTTTTTATTCATTATATTTAGGGTAGGCCCTTACACTCTGACTCTCTCTTTGTCCATCTTTTTGAGTTGATATTTTGAATCAGTCGATATTTGAATCAATCCTTTGGAAATCTTTGAAATTTTATAACACAAAATTCACTCTCCAATCCCCAGCGAGAGTCTCTACTCCTTGATCTCAATCAGGCGATCACCTTCTAATTCTCTAGTAGAAATAAATCACACACACAACTCTACACGTACTTTTGGGTCTCCTGACTTAGGATTTTTTATTATTTTTATTGATCTTGTCGGTCAACGCCAATACGCGCGGTGTGCTTGCCCAACACACCACACCTATTGGGGGTCCATTTGTTGACCTCATTTTTCGTTGAGGTTTAGTTTTTTCCTCTTTAGTAGCTTAGGGTCTAGCCATAGGACTTCTCCTGATGACTATTCCTAAAAAACTACACATGGTACCCTCACCATTAGAAATTCTACCCTCTTCTCCACTCAACTTGAAGTTCCACATATTGGTCCTAACCTCTAAACACTTAGTAAGTGGGATCACTGTGGGGGAAACTCAGGATGAGTCACACTTAGGATTGCTGGACCTTAAGGTTTACCTTGAGTGTTGGTCTGGAGCTAAGACACTCACTACACTTATCTACACTCACAATCACTCACTAATGTAAACTCAAATTTCTGGCCTAGATCCCTTGATCTTTTGGGATACTCATGTAGATGGTCCCTTAAACCTACTAGCCCTAGGGCTATGGTTTGGCTAAGACCACTATGTAGAGGACCCAAAATGGGTTTTCCTTTGGCCCATGGCTTATAGGTGATGATTAGTACCTCAAGTCTACCAAAATACCCATCTTGGCCTTTTACCCCTAAAACACCCCCTAATTACCAAAATACCCCTCTTTGACCCAAAATTCCAAATATTCCAAAAATTCCCAAAAAACCCCAATAAATCCCTAATTTTCATAATTTTATTTCTTTCAACTACCCCATGTCCCAATTTGGCCAATTTGACCATCTTTAACCAAAATCCCCAAATTGCCCTTTAAAGTCTCAAATTTCCCCAAGTCCAACTCAAACGTCCACCAATTTGATCTCAATTGACCCCAATTCCAATCCGAAACTCAAATTAACTTTTTATATGACCAAAATAAACCAAATCCAAGCTCAATTGGTCCATGATTTGAGCCAAATTTTGATTTGGGTC
>NW_018251025.1:14236-14857 GCF_001263595.1 Phalaenopsis equestris
CATCAAAATCAACCATCAATTGACATTGGTGAAGCCTCAAATCCATTTGATTTTGGCCTAAATCCAAAATTCCCAAATTTAGCCCCAAATTGGCTAAGTCCCTAAATTTCACCCAATTGATTGACTTAACCTCCAAATTGGCATCCAATTCATGTTTAAAACTCTTCATGAGGTCCATATTGATCATTTACAATAATTAATTTGGACTTAGCCCAAGGCCATCCCAAGCTAGACCCAAGCCTAGCTCAACATGACCAAATTGATTAAAGTTCAAAATTCCTTCAAATTGACCTTTCAATTGAACTCAAAACCATTTCCATCCTTCACCAAAGTTCTTCTTTGTGATCACATACACCAAATTCAACAATTAAAGGGGCCAATTTACATGGCTAACCTAGCCCAAACCCAAGTTTTGGTCATTTGCACCCACTTGGATCCATACACTAAATGTGACCTAACAACCTTAAAGCCACCAAATTAACTCCACCAAAACCATTAGTTGGACTTAGTGACCAGTCCAAACACTATGAAACCACCTAAATCAAGCCATGGACCAAAGGTCCCCCAAATTAAGGGATCTTATTTCCAAAAATGCACATGCTTAAGATATCTTTGCCAAAT
>NW_018251025.1:16218-18658 GCF_001263595.1 Phalaenopsis equestris
TAAAAATTAAAATATAACTCAAAAAATTATGAAATTAGTTTTTTTGAGTTCTCTGTGATCAGGGATATTTTCTAAAAATAAAATTATATTTAAAGTAAAAACTTGATTTTTGGCCTATTTTAATTATTTAAATAATTAAAAATTCATAAAAATCATAAAAATAATAAAACTCATGGAAATATTCTAAATTGTTTCCTAATCACTTAGGAGCAATCAAAATATTTTTCCTGATTTTCTAAATAAAGATATTGAATTTCAAAGCTTGAAAATAAGTTTTAAAAGGCTAAAAATAAGTTTTCACTAAAATAATTCCAATAAATCAAGGAAAAATCAGAAAAATATAAAGAATTCAAAAAATTGAACGAGCCTCCAGTAAAACTTTCAGTAAAACTTTCAAGGGATTATAATTTACCTTGGTCAAGTTAGGAATTTTCTTTGAAGGCATAGTCAATTAAAGGTCAATTTTGATGTTTAGGAATGTGATTAAGAGTTTAGGATTCAAATTCTAACCAATGGAGTAGGCCATGGCGTACAATTTGGTGGAACTAAGTCATAGGGCCAAAATTGTGGGTTTGACTTAAATCAAAATTAGGATTAAATCATGGACTAATTGAGCTTGAATTTGATTTAAATCGGTCACATGGAAGGTAAATTTAATTTTAGGATTAAAATTAGGAAAATTGGGACCAATTTGATGGACATTTGAGGTGGATTTGGGGAGATTGGGCCTTCTAAAGGCAATCTGGGGGTTTTAGACAAAGATGGTCAAATTGGTCAAATTGGCTCATGTGGTAGTTGAGAAAAATGAAATTGGGAATATTTAGAAGGTTTTAGGAATATTTGGGATTTTTTGTAATTTTTGAAATTTTGGGGTAAGGAGGGGTATTTTGGTAATTTGACCAATTTTGGTGATTTTGGGTAGTTTGGGTGTTTTCAAGGTGTTTAAAATGATTTTTGAACCAAGTTGGGTATTTTGGGTAGATTTGAAAATTTTGGGAACTTTGGCCAAATTCAGGGTTTCAAGGATATTTTGGTAATTTAGGGGAGTTTACGGGCATAAGGCCAAATTGGGTGTCTTTGGTAAAATTGGGGTGGTAACCACCATAAATAAGTCATGGACCAATAGAAATCTCATTTGGGTCCTCTATGTACTGGTCTTAGCTAAACCCTAGCATAGGGCCAGAGGGTTTAGGGGACCATCTACATGAGTCTCTCAAAGGATTAAGGGATCAAAGTCAAGAAAATTTTAGGTTTATATTTGTGAGTGATTGTGAGTGATTATGAGTGAGGTGATTGTGGTGAGTGTCTTAGCTCTAGACCAATACCTAGGGTCAACTCTAAGTTCAAACAGTCCTATTGGAACTTTCCTTGAGTCCCCTCATAATGACCCCATCTACTAGGTGCTACAGGTTAGGACCAATCTATAGAGTTTCAAGTTGAGTAAAGAGAAGTTTGGAATCTCTATTGGTGAGGGTTCCTTTTCTAGTTTTCTAAGAACGGTCAACAGAAAAGTCCTATGACTAGACCCTAGGCTACTAAAGAGGAAGAAGTAGACCTCAACCAAAAGTGGTCAGCAGATAGTCACAAAATCAAAACTAAAATCAATCAAGATAAAAATCACCTCTAAGATATTAAAAATATAAGAAAACTAAAAATTTAGTCACAAACATCACATGAAACTACTACTACAACTAAATTAAGACGTCTCTATCAGATGATCGGGAATCCCTCAGAAGAGGTAACCTATGGTTGCTAACCAGGCTTCCCACAGTCTAAATGAAAGTATGGAACTCATTAAGTTGAGTTTAGTAAATTCATTAGACTAAGTTAATCTAATAGAAAATAGTGGTACTAGAATGAGGGAATCGTGGGATTCTAACCGGTGTCGCTCTAATCAAATTTAACATGCCCCATAAAATTTAAAGAACTTCAACCATAGGGACACTTGATTTGACATCATAACTTGATACCATAGAAAAAACAAACTCATCACGGTAAGGAGCTTGGAGCTAGCATGGTGGGAAGCATGACCATCTTTAAAAGGAAAATTTGTCTTCCCCAGCTAAACCATTTATTCTTTAGAATTAAACAACTAAGCCATAGGATTTCGAGGTTGCTGCTTATGTAACATGATTCCTGACCTCATCTTTAGGCCTTTGTACAGCTCTGCTGTACAATATAAACCCTAACTCATCTTAGGATTCTGAGGTTGTCATTCGTCATGACCTAAATCCTTACATCTTCCAAGCTATTTGTGCGATCGTTCCACACAAATGTAAGTCTTAATTAAATAAAATTGGCAGAATGAAACACTCAAATAAATTTCTCCTCAAAATTGAAGCCAAACCATAGGATACACCAAGAAGACAGGAGGTCATCGAGGTTCTCCTTTAGATATATGACACCGTCTAGTTCTTCCTCTTTTGGATTCCAAAACAAA
>NW_018251026.1:0-1114 GCF_001263595.1 Phalaenopsis equestris
CTCTCTATCAAGCTTGATCTCCCTCTCTTCTCTCTGTTCTCAGTCTCTCCCCATCTCTATTACGCCCTCTCACTCCCTTTTCTTTCTACCCTCTCACTATTCTTCTTTTTCTCTCCCTCCTCTTAATCTCTCTCTCTCTCTTGCCTTTACACTATCCCTTTATCTCTACCTCCCTCTCACTCCCTCTCTCTTCCCTCTCACTATTTCTTTCTCACTTCTCTAGCTCTCTCCATCTTTCTCTGTCTCATCTTTCTCACTTTTCTTCCACCTTTTTTAGCTCAATCTCCATTTTCTCTCTTTTCTCTCCCCAGCTCTTTCCCACTCTCCCCGTCTTTCTCACACTCCCTCCTTATTACTCCCTCTTTCTCCTGCTCTCTCTCACTCTCTCTCTTTCTTTGCCTCTTCATATTTTTCTCTCTCAATCTTCTAATAGACTCACCCTCCTTTTTTCTTTAGTCCCACGCTCTCCTTTTTCTTTCACCCTCTCTTAGTCTACATCAATCTAATTATGTCTCACCTTATTCAAGTCAGACACGTTCTCTCTCCTCCCTCTCTTACCTCTCACTCTCTCTATCTCTCTGTTTCACGCTCTCTCTTCTCTATCCCTCTCACTCACTCATCACTCTTCCCATCCTTAACTCTCTCCACCTCTCTCAAACTTTCACCCCTCACATTCCATCTCCCTTTTGTAACTTTATCTTTAACTTTTCTTCTATCTTTCCTACTATTACACACTCTTGTTTGTCGCTATCTTCACTAATTTCACTAGCACGCCCATCAATCTCTATCTCTCTTACCCTTTCTTGCTCTCGATCCTTTTGTCTACTATATTTTTCTCTCTTATTCTCTCTCAACATCTCTTAGCCTCTCCATTTCTCCCTTTCTCTCTTTTCTTATGTTCTCTCTATCCTACTCTCTCCTATTCCCTCAATCATGCCTTCCATCTCTCCTTCACTCCCTCCATCTCTCTCCTTCCATCTTGTCCTCTTTAAATCTCTTTCTCTTTCTTGCTCTCTCTCTCCCCGTCTCTCTCATCACCTCTCTCTCCTTTCATCTCTCTCTCTCTTTTTATATTCTCTTATTTAATCCATCCTTTCCCTCACTCTATTTTGAG
>NW_018251026.1:4094-6015 GCF_001263595.1 Phalaenopsis equestris
AATACAATAATAGAGTGAAAGGTGAGAAAAAGAGAGTGAGCAATAAAGCAAGAGAAAGAATAAGCAAAGAGAGAGAGACGGAAGTAAGAGTGATAGATAAGAGAGCAAGAGAATGAGAAATAGAGAGAGATATCGGGGGGCGAGAAAGATAAGAGAGAGAGGGAGCAACAATAAGAGAGAGAATGAGAGAAATACAAAGAGAGGAGAGACTAAGGGAAGAAAGAGCAAGAGTGAGTTAGTGAGAGAGGAAGACATTTAGGGACAGAGAGAGGGAGAGGGAGGGAGAGAAGTGCTAGAGAGGAGAAGAAAGAGTGAGAGAGTATCGAGAGGGTTATATAGAGAAAGGAAGCGTATCTCACTCTGCTATCTATCTCTCACTCTTTATGTCTCTCTCTCTCCCTCCATCCCACTATCTTGATTCATTCTTCCTCTCTTCTCCCTTTTCCCCTCTCCCCCTCTTTCCCCTTCTCTCCCTCCCCCACTATCTCACCCTATCTCTTACATGTCTTGCGTCTCACTCTTCCTCCCTCATTAGCTCTGTCTTTTTTGTTTCTCTCTTTAACTCTCTCTGTATCTCCCACCCTCCCTCTTCTCTTACACTTTTTTTATCTTCTCATTTTTTTCTCTCTTTCCTTCTCTCACTCACTGTCTCTTTCTTTTTCTACATCACTGCTCTCTAACATTTTCCTTTTCTTCTCCTCTATGTCTTGCTTTCTCTTGATAATTCTCATTTCTCTCTCTCCCACCCACAGCCTTTCACTCTCAGCCTCTTATAACCCTCTTCCTAGCTCTCTCTCTCTCTCACGCACATTAATTCTATATCTCTCTCCCTTTCTTGTAAGCTCTCTCCCTATCTTTTATACTTTCTCTCTTTCTCATTTACTTTTACTCCATTTCTTGCCTCACTTATTCTTCCTCACTCACCCTCACATTCTCTCATCTCTCCCACCCCTCTTTCGCGCACTCTCTAGCTATCTCTCTACGTTTTAAGAAACTTTTCACCACTTTCTGCCTCACTCACACACACACACTCTCTCTCCATCTCCTTATTTATCTATCTCCCTCTCTTGCACACACTCTCTCTCCCTCAATCAATCTCTCTTGCTCACTCTCTCTCTCCCCAACACTCTTTATCCCTCTCTCCATACTTATCTTATTCTCTCTATCCCTCACTCTATCCTCATCTCTCCTGTCCCTTTTGTCCCTCACTCTATCTCTCTCCATTCATCTCTCCACCTCCCTATTTGTGTCTCTCTCACTCACTTGAGCATTCTATTTTTCTCATTTTCTTTCCTTCTCTTTTATAATCTCCCTCTTAATCTTCTCTCTATCAGTCCTCTCCCTCTCTCTCTCGCTCTCTCCACTCTCTTCCCCTACCTCCCTCCCTCACTTCCTCTCTTTGTGTCTCACTCTCCTTCCCTCCCTCACTATTTACCTCTCTCCCTCTCTCCTACGATCTTGCTCTCTCACTCTCTCCCTCTCTCACCCTTCCATTTTTCTTCCTCTATTCTCTTACTCTCATTTCTCTCTCTTTTTCTGTGCTCACTCTCTCCTTTCTTATATCTTTTGCCATATCAACCTCTCTATCCCCTTTTCTTCTTTCTTTCACTACTCTCCATCCCTCCCTCCCTTTTTCCTCTCTCATTCCGTCCTTCTCTCTAGCTCATACTTTTCTATTTCATACTTTTCTATTTCTACTACATCCTTTGCATCCTTTTCTCTTTTTTCTCTCTCTCTTACATTCCCTCCCTTAATATTTTTCTATTGTTCTACATCCTTTGCACCCTGTATTAATCTTTTCACCTTTCTATTGCACTCACTTTCTTTGCTACTCCCATTCTCACTCCCACTTTATGTCTCTACCATTGTTACGCCTCCTCTCTTCTTCGTCATCTCTACCTCTATCACCCTTTTTATGACT
>NW_018251027.1:0-398 GCF_001263595.1 Phalaenopsis equestris
CCTTAATATTTTTCTATTGCTCTACATCCTTTGCAGGCTTTTCTCTCTTTCCAATAATATCTCTGTTCTCTCCCTTAATATTTTTCTATTGTGCAACATCCTTTGCACTCTCTCTTAATCTTTTCACCTTTCCCATTCTATCCTTCTCTCTAGCTCATACTTTTATATTTCTATCCCTTCCTCCCTCCCACCTTCCCTCCTTCTCTCTTTCTCTTACAATATCTTTATTCCCTCCCTTAATATTTTTCTATTGCTCAACATCCTTTGCACTCTCTCTTAATCTTTATCCTTTCTACCATAGAAAATAAAATAAAAGAGAAATAAGATAGAGGGAGCGATAGTGAGAAAGAGAGAAAGAGGGACAGAAAATAATAAAGAAGAGTGGAAGATGAATTAAG
>NW_018251028.1:0-396 GCF_001263595.1 Phalaenopsis equestris
CATACAAAAGAAAGTTGTATCAATCTTGTAGTGAAAATATTTCTATAAATATTGTATCTGTTCTTACCAAATCTGTTTCTTACGAATTTTGAAAAGTATAGTTGGTTGTCCGCGAGTCAATCACGCCGTCGGACATAGGGCCGTCAAAAACCTAAGAAGGTACGAGTCCCCCACTAGTTTTGTGTCGGTGAATGATATTATCATCCTATAGTTCATCGTTCCCCGGGATTGAGTCCTGATGTCGTGTGATGATATATTATTCCGCTCAACCACCGGTGTGCATTTGTCGCCAGAAGCTGTCGACACTATTTTTGGTTGGAGGAGTTGCCTGTTAGAAGCTGTCGGCAGCCGGATCGAAATCTCGTCACCCGCTTCGGAAGGACGTTTTAATATATA
>NW_018251028.1:446-8063 GCF_001263595.1 Phalaenopsis equestris
TACGTACATATATGGTTTAGAAAAATATGAAATCAAACCGACCTCATATTTTTCATAGTTTAAATGAAAGAGCACTATACCTCAAATCATGTATCTATCCCGAAGGATAAACACAAGACTTGAGGATGAGACTCGATCAAATAAACTAAGAAATATATGATATCCGTTTAGTCTGCGAAACTATTTATTTGCCGACAAGTTCACATATTTAATACAAAGAATTAAATAAAGCTTATATTAAATACCTGTCAGATTCAAGAATTTGAATGTGACAGTATCCAGATTTTAAATCAATTTTTAAAAATATTAAAGATTTACTTAAGCAATTAAGTACTTTTTTATTCGGTATGAGATATTGAATCTATTTAAAACTTCATTTAAATGTTTATAATTAATAACTAATTTAGATTTATTTCTTTCTCTTTCTGCATTATTTTAATATAGAATGCAGTACGGCTCTAATGGGAGCTAGATTTGCTACATAATTTCTTATTAAGGAGTTCATTAATTTCTTTTTATAAATTTTTAAATATTCTTAATTCATTTGATAAGGTCGTGCCTTTGTCTTGATATTTATTTCATCGAAATTATCGATATATGGTAAAACAATATAGTATTTTTTTTATCCCAAAAAACAATTATTATTCAATTTCTTTGTTCAATTATTTTGTCTTTTATGAAATTATTATTCAATTTCTCTTCTATAGATAACAAAGTAATTTATTCTCGTAAGTGATTAATTTGATTTTGTTTTAACTTAAATTTATTTATTTCATTTAAAATAATTTTTGTAGGATTAGTAATAATTTTAAAAATAATGATTTTTCCAAACTTGTTAGAATATATGCCAGTATTATCTATTTTATTAATTGACATAATTTTATAAAGGAACGGAGTTCCAAAAATAATATGTTGAGTTAAATTTTTAACAAATATAAAATCTGTATTAATTCAAATATCATTTTTGCAAATATTATCAGAAGAAATTTTATATTTAATTTCCATTTTATTTCCAGATGTAGAAGTCAGTTGCTTCGTAGTTTTTTCAAAATATTTAGAAAGTATTATTCCTTCTTAAATACAATTTATATCTGCTCCGCTATCAACAAGAGCAATAAAATTAGATAAAATATATTCTCGATTTATATTTAAAGAAATGATTATAAATCATTTATGCATAATAGTTTTTTATAAGAAATTTTAAAAAAATGGTTATAAATTGTTATTCTTTTCTACTAATATTTCTGTAGGTGTAATATTATTTATTTCTAATTTTAATAATTTAGTATTTTTTTTCTTGATTTTTTCACTTAATTTTTTAAATCATTTATAGTACTAGATTTACTATAAGTATTTAAAGGTAACGTTTTATTTAAAACTTCTTTCATTGAATAACCTAGAAAAGGAATTGTATTAGAAGATGAGGATTCTCCTTTATATTCAATAATTATTTTAAGCATTTTATTTTGAATTTTTTCATCCTCAATTTGGGATGTAATTTTAAGTTTCTCTTCTTTCATTGAAGAAGATAAAGTAATAAACCATTCATTTCGACTATAAATTTATAATAATTTTTATTATTACATTTGCACTCAGATTTTGATGTGCAATTATTTTCATCAAAGTTTGATGAATAAGTGGAATTGTCCTCAATTTCTTCTGAATTGTCAGAAGTCTCCGAAGATTCAGGAGATTAATTTAATATAATTTTGAAAATAAATTGTTTAATATTTTTATCAATTTTATGCTCATTTATTTTTATTTTAATTATGCATTTATTTGCATAGTGGTCAGTCTTGTCACATTTGTAGCATTTGATTTCTCTCTCTTTTTTCTTATGAGAAATCTTTGGCTTGTTCTCTGAACAATATTTTTCAGAGCGTTGTTTATGATATTTCTTCTTTTTTTTGTAAAGATTTTTCTTTTTCTTTTGTATATTTAGGAATATCAAAATCAAATTATTTACAGAAAGGACAATTGTTTTTTTTCTATTAATCTTACTTTTTTAAACTGATATATAATTTGAGATTTGTACAATAGGCTAAGCCTTTATGTATACATGTATTTATTAATTGTCCATATGTCAAATTTTCATATGAAATATGTTTGATGTTAATATATTATGGTTGTTTTTTACCACAATTAGCATACTTCCACAACAGAATTCCTATACTTATTACTGATTCATGATAAGAAGAAAGATATTTTCATATTAAATACTTTTCTTCTTCAAAAACTTTAGTTATCTTTTTAGTTATTACTGTTTTGTTAAAACATCGAAAATACCAAAAATATTTAAATTTTAAATTCCTGCAAAAATCATTTTTAGTTTAAGTAATTATCTTTTTAAAAATGGAAAAACTTTCTGAAAAGTGCATATTGCATAATCTTCCCTGTGGGTTTGATATTTAGGTCTTAATGAAAAAGTCCTATATTACTTGATAACGATACGTATACTTGCGTAGTATCCAAATATAAATATATATAAATTAAAAAGTTATTCGTATTGTTCTATAGAATCAAGTTTTTGGTTTGGTTTCAAAATAAAGAAATATAAGTGAAAAATACCATCAGAACTATTGTTATGCTGTGCATAAGCATTGAGTTCCCAGGGATGAAGTTTTTGGCATCATTGCCGGGGAAGAAAACTAAGTAAATTTCTATTTTTAAAAAATTCTTATTTAAACTTTAAATATTGTAAATTATTTTGTATGTTTTATTTTATTTTATTATATTTTATTTTATGTTAGTGTATGCGAAGTTCAGGTTCTGAAGGACTAGTGCCCTACGATTCTGAATTAGAAATAACTATTAGAAAAATCAGTAAAACAAAAAAAAATTAAAAATCTTGAAAAATCCAAAAAATTACATAAATGGTAAACAAAAATTATCAAAATGCTAAAATTCATCACCAAAATAATCAATATGCTGAAATTCATCAAGAGTTTAGACCTTTAAGAGATTATGACAACCCTACTGTAGATGAACTTCATTGTAGTATTCAAAAACCTACTGTAGTGGCTAATTCATTTGAGCTTAAACTTGTTATTATCCAAATAGTATCAAATAATCAGTTTGGGGATCACCAACTGAAGATCTAAATTTACATCTTACCAATTTTCTAGAATTGTGTGCTACATTTAAATACGACGGTGTTTCAGATGATGTCATAAGAACAAAAATGTGTTAAAATTGGACATATTAATTTTTGTAAAAGATAACGAATTTGTTCTCCATTATCAGATACTATGCCGGTAAAATATTGTAAAATATTGATAATTAATTTATAAACATTATCAATGTTTTCTTGATAAGGATTTCTTATTATTGTATGACTTAAAAATTATTCTTTTTGTTCTTGAGTTAAATAATTATCCCACCAGCCATTGAGAAGACCAATAAACCCACAAGTTAGCTAGGTTACAATTTGATGTGCGCGATTATTATGACTTTGAGCAGCGAAGGCATAAATCATCTTTCTTTGTAATACGATTTGTATTTGGCGATCAGTCATGCCATCAATATCTCATTCATAAATATTAGATGGATTATAATTATTTTGATATTTATTATTATCTCCTTCATACAAAACATCTGTAGGGGTATGTTGAGGTTTTATTGCCTTTTTAATTTATATATTTTAAATTAACATGTCTATATGTTGTTTGGTATCAATTTTGTTTTTTATTTTCTATTTTTTGTTTTTATGTTGTTTTGTTTATGTTTTGATTTGAAACAAAATATGTTTAGTATATTTTATTAAGATGTAAACATCTAAAAGTTGTTTTGAGTGTTTTGAAAAGTATATTTATTTATTTTTAGAAAAAAAATAAAGATATATTAAAAACACATTAAATCAACATGTTTTAAGAATTAAATTTAAAAAAAATAAAATTGATCAGGTGAATAGAAGAAAATTAACTCTCTGACAAATATATCATTAAGAGAAGCTGATCATTTTAAAATGAGAATCTAGCCCTTTGCTTTCAATTGCGGCCTCCATTATTCAAGTTACATATTTCATGTATAAGAATTCCTGTCATATGGAAATTCTAAGTACATGCTACATGTTGATTCCATAGGATTTTACAGGCAATTCAAACTCCAATTCTTACATGCTACATTTTGATTTAATAGGATTTTACGGGTGATTCATGCTCCAATTTTTCTCCAGCATTTTACATCTAATAGAACACACATGAGGAATCCTGATGGAAATTGGATTGCTCCACCTCCAAATTATGAACCAATTAAAGCTCAAGGTATGTTCCCCGTGTTTATTATTGCATTTCAACTGTTCCTTTAATCCCATTACTTTCACAAATACTGTGCAAAAAATAATAAATTTAATAAGATGAATATTAGCAAATTAATAATTGTATTTTGTTTCTAGTGTTTAATTTGCGAAGCATCTTTTTTTGCGCTACCGCCATACAACGACAACAAACCTTTATCCCACTAATTGGGGTCAAATGTCATGATTTTTCGACAAATTTTACACTGACTGACTAACTAACGCGACCCTCCATTTTTTACACCCGGGGCTTGGGACTCGACAATGGCAGCATTAAATCCCAAAAATATTCAAAAGTAATGCCACATACCTATGTGGATGGTTTTAAAACATGTGATCTTTGGTGTTGATCACTTCAAACGCAATCTCCAAGGTCGGTGACACTAGATTTATTCCTGCAGTTATCCTTGGTTGCTATTTCTGAAAATAGCAAAGATGCATTCTATTCGGAAAATCCATGTCTATGGCCATACAAAACTTTCTTATTAATTAAATTCATGCCCAAATTCATGCCATTTTGGTATTCGGTTTTTCATGCTTTGAAGTCCTGTAAATTATTTTTCAAGTTATCTTGTGAACTACTTGGAGTCTAGAATCATTCTCTTGTATCTTATTTTCCAAATTTCTGTGTTTTTATTTAGATGGAAGCAAAGATAACCTTGATGAATATATTCGGATTTGTGCTGCTGATGTTATGACTGATATTAATGCTTCGGTCGATGGCATATACTCGAACAAGTATGGTGTCTTGATTAGTGAAGACAAATTGGAGGCATTCTTTTCTTTCATACATTAGAGACGTCCTTGATTAGTGAAGCCATGTTCTATATATTTATTATAATCTATTCTTTTTATCATTGGCCATTTAAAGATTAATATACATGGAAAGTGTCAGTCATGCCCACTTTTAGCTGCACCCAACAATCCCATGGTTATTATGTAATACGGTTAGTTATAATATGGTTAGTTTTAAACTTTTCAAACTTTGAAACTGAAGCTAAATGCTTCTATTCTGTTATTGCATGATTTATTTGAGCATCTAAAGAGTTCTACTACCATAATATATATGATGAAAAGGTTTGCCAATTTGATGTTTCAAAATAGGCCCAACCGCATAATTGCTGGTCTCACATATTATTTTGAAAGGTAGGCTCTAGTTGGGCGTTACAAATTACAATAGCAGGAGCTATTTTTCCAAGAAATTTTAAACACTTGAAAGGCCTTCACAACTTTCAAATATGCTATTAAATTTGAATTGTATGTGTTTGGCTAGAAGATTTGGTGCTGGTAATCTAGCCGAGTATGGCTTACCAGCTCGTAGGGGTAACCAACTTTACTAGCTCTAGCCTTGCTAGTACCAGGTACCAGTGAGTGCGGGCGAAGGGAGAGACCAAGAGCAACACCAAACGTTCGTCTTATTTAGAAGGCCTTCCAAAAATGAGAGTTCCTTTCGACCGTGCTTCTGTGTCCCCGGTATGAAGTCAGCATCGCTGCATGACCACGTGCCAACTCTCGAGCCCTTCTTGTGTCCCGGCTCCCCTACCTTCCCAGTCATCAAAACCAGAGAAGCCACACACTCCTCAGTTATACCTAATTCTCCTATGAAGAGAAAAGGTTTTAGTTTTGACCTAATCTTAATCATTTTTTTACCTGGAGCTAATATTATATGTCCCAACACAATGCCTTCTCTCATTACAAATTGGAACATCTCCTAATTGCAAATTTGATTGGGTTCTTTAAATTGGTCCAAAACTAACTCCAAATATTTGAGGCGTGCATGGAAGTATGATCCAAAATCTAAAATGTTATTCGACAACACTTTCATGAATAGTATCACCATTTTAGAAAATATGGTCATCATGCAACCCATAAAGTAGTTGGTGGATTACATAGTTTAAATAGTATTCACTTAAACGCAAAGGTTCTATATAGACATGTGAATGTGACACTCTTTTGATCTTTTGATGTTATCGAACTTTAATTGTGTCTAGAACATCCATCTAAAAGATGGTAATAACCACACTTCACAAATCAATGTAATATCTAATGAATGAATGGTAGAGGGAAATGATACCTTCTTATAGATTTAAATTTTATAGTCATGTAAATACTCCATCTTATAGTTCGATTCGACGGCATTTCATCGTTATTTTCATTTCTTGATTTGGTGAGACCCTTCTTTAGCATAACATATACCAAACTCACCCATTGGTGGTTTAAAATGGGATAAATTATTCAAATTTCTAGAACTCTTAAGACTGGCTCTCTAACAACATTTTTCATAATGGGTTTCAATTTTTTTTATGATGCTCTATAGAAGGTTTGTAGCTCTTTTCCATTTGATAACCTGAATTCACATCATTCATCATTATATTTATCATAATCTAGAATATGTGGATAATTACTTCTCATCACATAGAACTTGTTTCACATACCTTGTTTGCACTGCGTGATGTCCTCTCCATCCATGCAAAGTCTCGTACTCCTATTAACAATCAGTGCATGCAAATTTCACACGTAATATTTGCTCCTCTTTCACACGTCCTTGTTTCTCTACTCCTCTCCCTTTTGATTTATCTAGTCCATGCATCTCCTCATCCTACAGTCCCCCCCTAATTTCCATCTCAACAGTTGATTTTTTACTTGAACTGTTGGTTGGCATCCACGATATAAGACCCCTCAGATCGAGGGTTCGAGCCCCCTCTGACACAGTTGGCCTTAAGGTGGTACTCGATTAGTTAGGCATATTATGGTTAGTTGGAGGCTCGTATAAAAATTGTTTTGATTTTTTTTTTATATATATAAGGATATTTTAACAATGAAAAATCATTAACTAGAAATGCTTATGCTTCATTCTTGATAAGTTGACCACATGAATATACACGGTGATCAATTCTACAAAATTTCCAATAAATTTTGCAAATTAATGAATATTTTGGTAAAAATAAAAAAAAAAAAAAAAAAAAAACCATTCAAACATCTTATAGTGGTTAGGAAATTTACATTTCGCTAATTAATTTTATTAAAATAATAGTATTTTTATTAAAAAATTATTATTAAAATAATAATATATATTTTTATCTTATAAAAATTTGTAGAAAATTCTACAACTTTATTGGGGCCTATTAAATAAAAAAAAAGGACATTTACGTATATACCATCCAATTTTTCCTTCCATTTTTTTCCCCCCTACGTGGAAGATAAATGAATTGTGTTTTTATTTTTTGGGGTTTTTAAAAAATTTGGATGTTAGATATGTAAATACGTACAGTAATCGAAGGATATATATATAATTTTTTTCAAGATAAAAAAAAAAAAAAAAC
>NW_018251028.1:10617-14330 GCF_001263595.1 Phalaenopsis equestris
TCAGTCATGGAAGACAGTGGTGCCGGACGGGCCGCCGCTGGGGAGGGATTTGGTGGACAGGATTGGGAATGTGGCGGGGGAGGTGTTGATGCCGCTGCTGTATACAGTGGCGGGATCGGTGATTTCGCCGGGGGTGGTGCTGCATTTGAAGGCGTGGAGGGTGCTGATTGTGATGGTGGTGGTGGCGTGGCTGTCCAAGTTGCTGGCCACCATGGGGCCGGCGATGTACTGCGGGTTTTCGCTGCGGAAGGCCTTCTTGTTGGGGCTTATTATGAATTTTCAGGGGGTTCTGGACTTGATTACTTACATGAATTTCAAGAATGGGACTGTAAGTTTTTATTTTTTAATCTTCTTTTTTTCTTCTCTCATCATCTTCATCATCATTCAGGGCTGTCTGCGAATGGATTTAGGCAGAATTCTCTGGGTATAAATGAGCTGAGCTTGAGCGAGTTCAGGCTTGGCTTGTGTTCGACTCATTTGAAATTGCTCGTGTTTGAAATCGGCAGGTGAACAGTGTGTTCGTGCCGACTTGAATTAAATTTTCTTGTTTGTGTTCGGCTAGAATTTGGCTCCTTAGAATTAATTGAAAAAAAAAATAGATGTGGGATGTTAGATATGAACCTGCACCAATTCTGTGCAATAGAAGACTTAGAATCATAGGTCATACGAGTTGTTATTATTTAAATTTAGATATAAATATATAACATGGTATTATATAAATTATATATTTAATTTCTTTATAGTGAGCTAAAAAGAGCCCAACATGAGTAAACAAATTGTTGATTTGTTTGTGTTCGGCTCATTCACTTAACGAAGAAGCCAAATATGAGCTACTTAACGAACAAACAGAACATGAGCTGCTTAAAGAACAAGCAGAACACGAGTTGCTTAAAGAACAACACGAACACGAGAGCTTTTTTGAGAGACCTACTGGATACTGTAAATCTGAATTCTAGTGATTTCCGCTGTAAATCTTAAATCCCATGAACCGGTGGAATTAACTTCGTGGTGTTTGGGATTTAACTTCGCCAACAACCATAACAACTTCTTAAATTTTTACTGGAATTGCCAGATAACTCTATTGAATTTACAAGATTTAGTAAATTCATTCTCAGACAAACTTTAAGATTTAACCTTTCAAAGTTCAGTAAACTCAAATTCATGGGAGTTACTAAATCATAATACCTTGAATCTCATCTGTTGCCACAGAGCACCTCTAAGTAGCTAAATTTAACTAATTGGCGCGCAGCTGCTGGAAGAGGAGAGCTACACATTACTGGTATTCGCCATCGTCTTCATCACCTCCGTCGCGACTCCGTTGGTGAAGCGTCTCTACAACCCCCTCGGCCATGATGAGCTCGTCGGCCGGCGAGGCATCCAACACCTTCGACCTAACGCAGAGCTGCGAGTCTTAGCTTGTCTGCTCAACGAAGACCACATCCCCAGCACATTGGGCCTCTTTGAAGCCTCATGTCCGGCACAAGAGACTCCTATGTGCGTCTACGTTCTCCACCTGGTGGAGCTGACGGGCAGGGCTAGCTCCACCGTCATTGCCCATAGGAACAAGAAGGGGTTCATCAATCCCAGCAAAATGGACCGGCTGCACAACGCATTCATCAACTATGAGCAGGAGAAGAAGGGGATCGTCGCTGTCCAGCCCTTCACGGCCATCGCACCTCTCAAGGCCATGCATCAGGACATCTGCTCCCTCGCAGCTGATAAAAGCGTCGCCATCATCATCCTCCCCTTGCCCCGCAGTGATGCCACCGGTGGGTTCAGGGATCAGGACCACGCCTTCCGGAGCAACATTCCCCACATCCTCTCCAAGGTGACTCTTATCAATTATCATATATATAGTTGAATCGTATATGGTGGTGTAAATAAGCGAGTTTGTAATGGTTGATTTGCAGGCGCCGTGCTCGGTGGGGCTTCTGGTGCACATGGGCTTAACCGTCACAGCGGTTTCGACGCCGCCGAACTCTCGGCATCACGTCGGACTACTCTTCTGGGGAGGTCCCGACGACCGCGAGGCTCTCTCCTATGCGGCTCGCATGGTGCGCAACGAAGGCGTAACCCTAAATGTCACCAGGTTCCTTCCATGGCGCTCCGCGGCATCGACCGAAAGGGAGGCGCAGATGGACGGCGACTTAATAGAGGATTTCAGAAAGGAAAACAGCGGCAACCTGCGGGTACTGATGAATGAGGTTTCCGTGAGCGACATGGAGCAGACGATTGCGGCCATACGAAACTTCAGCCACGCGGGTTACGATCTCGTAATGGTCGGTCGGCGGCTTTCATGGAACTCAATACTGAATGATGAGTTGGAGGAGTGGAGCGAGTTTCCGGAGCTGGGGGTCGTCGGCGACATGATCGCCTCGGCTGATTTTGAGTCGGACTTTTTTATTCTTGTGGTGCAGCAGAGGGCTTGAATTAGGGTTTTGGGTTACTGCGGTAGGTATTATCAGATCACTACTGTGTCTTTGGCTTATATTCTTTACATTTTGTTTATTAGGAGGAAATTTTACACCGTATGTCTGGACGGCCAATCGACCAATCGCCGATCGCTATATGGCCCATACACGTTGGTGTCGGGCGATGTGGCGCCTGATAGTTGACCGTTTGGATGTGGGGACGTAATATGTTTTTTCATTTATTAGGGCTTGTAGGTGTGGATAAAATGTTACGTATGTTTAAAGTTTAATGTATGTTTTTATTTTTTTTCCGTGTATTACTACATTAGTAGTATTCTCACGTAGGTGTGAATAACCTGCTTGTGAAAAATATATTACATCACGAGTTTTGATACAGTTGCGTCACGAGATCTCATGCTTTGAGTTTTTTTTTTTGTATTAAGTTGGTCATTTGCGTACAAGTGGCATAATTTTAACGGAGTCCTGATATAATTTTACATCAAAATTCTTGATGCATTTTTTTTACTACTTGCGAAGTGATTTGACTTTAACTCAATAAATAACTCGTTGGACCAACAATTTAAGAGCTAGCTCTTTCAAATAAAAGAATAAATAAATAATATAAAATGTATTTAAATTTAATAATTTTAAGTATGAGATTATTTAAAATATTTCATATATTTTTACATCAAGTCATTTCCTTTTTATTCTTAACTTGCATCCCTATTTGTCATGAATTATAATACAAGATAGATGTTAATATGATGGTACATTTGAATAAATTTGTTACATTTTATTTCTTTGTTGATAACCAAAGGATTTATGTTTCTTGAACTTTTTGCCTTAAATTGACAAAATCAATTATTTATGTGATATTTTTGAACTGCTGATCTTTACATTTGTGCCGATCGAACCATTGAGAATTTGATAAAAATGAAAAATATAGGTTGTTATTAATGCCCTTTCTAAACCTTCATGCATAATGGTGGAAATGGTTTATCTTCATTGGATCGAAAGGGATGAAAGAGGGTGCTAAATTTGTAAGAAAACAATATTTGATGTGTTATGCATGTAAACATACCTTTAATTAGAGATAATTACATACATAACACCCCCAAACATTACTAATTACAAAATTTAGCACTCAAGTAATATTTTTGAGAAGATCAAGTATCCAAGTTGCCATTTTAGAAATAATATCAAAATATTTGAGGATTCCTGTGAAGAGCTGTTATTGATTATAACTACATCTATTAAAAGTGTCTTAGAAACAATAAATTACGGTCTGAAATTTCATATATA
>NW_018251028.1:14376-22521 GCF_001263595.1 Phalaenopsis equestris
TATATATATATATATATATATATATATATATATATATAGTGTACACATGAAAATGTGTACACACAAATCTCAAAGCAGATGGGCGACCTAGAAAGGAAGAACCGATTGAGAGTAGCAATAGAAAATTGTTTCAGGTGAGCAGCGACAGAGAAAACGCTTTAGCAGAACGATCGAACAGAGGATGACAAAAGAAAGTCCCTTAAGACGATCATCAGCTTTCAGAATGATCGATTTGAGGAGGGAGGGGGGGGTTTGAGGGATCAGCAACCCTCATCGATCGAATAGGCCCCGGACTTTATTATATACAAACAACCTTGTAAATTATCAAAAAACCTCCCTCAAAGGTTAACGACTATGGCCTATTATTTACTTTTATAATATTGGGACCTAGGCCTGTAGATATATATATCCACTTTAAATAGAAAATGCTTTACCAAAAATAATGAATATTTCACAAACAGCAGCACCCCAAATAGGCTCTAAGCTTTGTATGGACCCATTCAAACATACAAGCACATGATAGTGCACTCTAAAAATTTTCCTAAGCTCCACAAATCATAAAACATAAACCAATTTTATAAGCCACATGAAAGCACACTATATAAGAACAAAGAAATTTCTAAAAACTGGAATCAAAACAGGTTCAGGCAATCATACCAATTCCATCAGCAGAGGGTCACCTGAAGCCATGACCTGCACCAGCTTTATAAAATCTGGCTCATTTTGCACCTTCAGAGGGTACACCGCCGGCGCTTTGGCCCTATAATGACTCAATGCAGAACCATTGGATGGCAATTCCTTCTCATAGACAACTCTCGCCAGGGCATCTGAGTCAAAATTCTGCTCAGAATCCATGGCTATAAAAAACAACGGTACAGCAACGTTATGGTGTATATTTAGGTCCCCAACAAGTTCGGCAAGGTCGGTGAAGTCACCGACGAAGCGGCGAGGAACATAAAAGATCTCGCTGCTGCAGATAATGAGTTCATCTTCACTGGTTCCCTTTTTATAACTAACCTGAAGGTGCACAGGGAGAGTGTCCACAACTTTCTTCACCATGGCTGCCTGCTTCACAAACCATTCTGAGCTCTTACTATTGATGGAGACAGACGCCCAAGATTGGGGAACCTGGGAAAAGAAGAAGAAATTATATGGAATGTTGTGTGTATTTCAAGAAGGTGGAGGAAAAAAAAGTTAAGGTCAACAGGGATGGAATTGATTAACTTTGTTAGTAATCCACAGCCTGGACTTGTCAGCCTGCAGAAGATTCCAATAATTAAGAACCATGGAATCCTGAAGAAACAGAAAACCTTCTGCATTATCAAATTGTTGGAATATCCTGGGAAGGTGCCTGAGTCAAAAGAGAAAAATTCAGTTGAAAAGGTGAGAATTTATAGGTTATCTTACTTGGATTTGTAAGTGAGCACCGTGTAAATAATAAATGTCATGGCAATAACTTGACATAAATTATTGCAGACCTAGTGATGCTGTAAATGGGACTTTTTCTGTAATATTATTTTACTGCATAGAATTCCAATGGTTTATGTATTGATCAAGTTAAAAATTTAACTTTTAGACTATGAAGGAAAGTAAAAAAGGAAGCTTTGAGTACAAGGTTATACTTCCGCACTGAATCTCATACTCATAAAGGCAGTCAGTCATGGAAGACAAAATTTAAGGTACTTATTTTAAGTTTTTATGATGGACTTCGGTGATGGTTGATAGAATTACATTCCACTTGTAAAGTTCATCTACAATAATAATTTTCAAGCGATAACTGGCATAAAATCATATAATGGTTTTTTTGATAGAAAATGTAAATCTGCTGTGTTAGTTTGAGTTTAACAAGAGAAAACTTCTAAGATCTCAACTGATTGATCAAGCTACGAGAAACTACATCAAACTTAAAAGTGACTTTATTTAGCTCAAGAGCTCCAGAGAGGATATCGTGACCCAAGTACAGAGAGATTGAATTCAAAGTTAGAGATTATGTTGTTCTGAAAGTTGAATGTATGTGTGTGTGTGCGCGCGTGTGTGTGAAGGTATGTCTATTTAATTAATGGAAAGTTTGATTGAAACAAAGTCTTCATATAAAGTTATTCTGCTTGGAAAGAGAAATTGGTGACTTGTGCAAATTGAGAGGAGATTGATTCGAGAAACTTATAAGGTAAATCTTCATATTAAATTAAGTTAATTAAATATTATACATATATATATATATAAGTAGTACATTTTTAGGCATGTATCCTCATATATATATATATTCAAGTAATGTTTAGATAAAATTTACTTGAATCAAGAAGAACTTGAGGTTGGGGAATTATAGTTTTGACATTGAGGGGAGGAAGAGGCATCATGTGCAAGCAGCAAACCATATCTTTCAAGATAAGGAATTGACCAATTGACTTATATGTGTCAATTGAGTTGTATGTCATTGGAGTTGCAAGTCTTTCTTTTAGAGTGAGATCCTTATAACTATATGCAGATTTAGTTGATTAAGGTGATAGTTGAAAGAAGTGAAGTGATAGATATTTCAGAGATCTCTTGAAAAGAAAGGTGAGTGATTCTTTTCCTCTATGCATTAAATTAATGGTTGTTTAAAATAAGTTTTTCAGTTATACCTTACATATTGAAAGTCTGAAATGTCACAAGAGATGAGAGGAAAATAAATTGCATATGAATGTGCATTTTAAAGGATTTTAATTGAAATAAAATGAAAGGTAAAGATTTAAGTCATACAAGATTACCCTCATATAGTACTGACATGGGATGCAAAATAATCATGCACGTTAAAGGAAATAGTAAAAGTGTACATTCAGGTACAATTCAAGGGTACCTTCAGATACAATTTTGAGTGTGTATTCGGACATATTTTTTAGGGAACCTCGAGTACGTTTTGAAAATATCTTTGGGTATGATGATAATCCTATGTTAACTATTAAAAAGTTTAAAAATGATAAATTTAAAGTTTTAATGAAATAAATTACATTTCTTTTGATCATTCATACATAACATAACATAACATAAGATTTTAATGTATATTATATTATAATTGCTCACTAATTTATACTAAAAGTTGCAATTAATGTTTTCTTTGAGAAGAAAAAAAATTTTAGGTTGATATGTCTGATATAAGAGATTTAATTTACAAAATGAGGACTGCAGCTGATAGATACTAGTTATGATATGTTTGTAATTTTCGTTTATTATTTGTCTTTATTTACTGTCCAGTCCTAGTTTGAGATGTGGTTTTCAGATTATGTTGATGTTTCTGGATGTTTAATTTTATCGCACTTTGTGGATTAGTGACTTATTTATACACTCGAAGTTTTTGAAACATTTTGTAGAAATTAAAATGAAATAATATTGTTCAACTGCAGTTATCGCCTTAGTTAATTCTATGCACCTGGTCGGGTCATGACACAGTAGTCAAAGATGGGTCAAACATCTATGATCAATCTTCTCTGATAACTTTTATATTCCAACATCGTCAAGAACTCCAACAAATAGTTTCAAATAGATCAAACATTCATCGTGAACTTCTTCCAACCTCTTCAACGTTAGCAAATGACATTGCTTATCATATTTTGTATATTGTTGGTATAAGTCGTTATTTTTATAATACCCTTGGACCACACATCCAAGAGAAAACACCAATAGAAAGATAGTAGTAGACAGAGACCTCATTGAAAAAACTCTATAAGGATAAGTGACAAATAGGATCTTCACTCATACCCATAAAAAGGCATGTCCATAAGGAAGACTCGATGAAAAGTTAGCAGTAGACAAGATCCTATTGGAAAGACTTCATGAGAGCAAATGATTTACAATGTCTCCACTAATAAATCTTAAAAGACTATAAATCTTTGAAGACTTAAGTACATCAAAAATCTCATAATGCTAAAAGTTTTAGGTGTAGATACACTAAAAATATTAGAATGTTATAACAGCAATGTGCATGTGCGTACTATAAATTTCAAGAAGTACAGGATATTCAATATCTCAAAAAATTTAAAAGCCTCAGAAAGTATAATCATATTAAAAACCTAGAAGACTATAAGTCTTAGAAGATGCATGTAAATCCAAAAAGCCTCTGAAGTCTAAATAGTCTTAAAAGGTAGAAGTAATTATTACAGGAAGCTTGAGGTAGAAGTAATTAAGTGGGGCGGCGGACTCTTACAGGAAGCTTGAGGATCCATCAATTATCAAACTTTTATTCAAGATCTTGAACTTCACAAGAATATTACATTTGTCTCCATTGTAACTTGTCTTTAATGGCATCGGAGCCAATGCCAACACTTGGTATCGGTAATATCAATATTCTATACAAAATATCAAAGCTAAAGATTTTACAAAAAGAAGAATAACTAATAGTAATTATAGGTATCACATCATTGGCCTCAAATGTCTTATAAAATTTCATCAGATAGTCATCTCGTATGATAATCAACAGAAACTCTATCGGCATTAGAATAGCAAAAAAAAGGATAATCAATCATGGATAATGCTCTCAAAATTGTTGGTACAAAATAATATTTTCTCTTACTAGAGGAGCATTGAAGCCCAAAAAATAATATGCACCATCTATTAAAGACATTAGCAAGTCTCTACATAGACAAAGACTAGAGTCTACGAATAGAGAATTATGCATTGTCTCTACAAGACAAAGGAGAACCACTCTTAAAAAGAGAAGTTTAAGCTTTCAGAGAGGAGAGAGGATTGAATTCCTCCCTCCCATTAAGAGAATATTTATAGCTGAAAAAAACAGATACAATAGCAATCGTTTGCAATGTGTTGTGTGTGCGTGCTTGCATACGTTCCATGCACACGTCTGCGCGTCCAAGCATGTGGATTGGTGGGTGTGACCTTTTATGAGCAGGAAAGATGCTTCAAGAGAGATGCTTTGTAAGGAATCACAAGCACACCGCTACATGCACACACCCTGTTGCACATGTACGCACCCCATCGCAATCACGATGCACGCGTGCGTGCACAAGTGTGCATCTCGCCACAAGAGTGCAACCCTGCATGCCAACTGTCCTGAACACCCACCGCTCCTTTATGCCTTTACAACCGCCAACACGAATCTAAGTGCACACAGATATGCACACTAATATAAGAGCTCTTACACATTTTGTAAGAAAAGATGAGATTAAAATTGTATATCGATTATAAAAAACTGAATAAACATATGGTAAAAATAAATACACATTGCCAAGAATTGATTTATTTCATTAACTAGAAGGGGCTTCAGTGTTGTTCAAAATTGAAGTTCGGTCTAGTTATCATTAGTTGTGAGATAAAGATAATAATATAACTAACGCAACATTCATAAAGAGATATCACTTAAGAATTTGTAATGAAATCATTTGGATCAACAAATGCACCATCTATGTTCATGGATCTATTGAGCAAAATTTCTAAACCATTTTTAAATAGCTTCTTCATCATATTTATGGATAATATTCTTATTTATTCAAAGAGTGGGTCAATCATTCATTTGCATTCATAACAGCAAGCATTAAAAAACATTGTATCAGAAATATTTTAAATGCAAGTTTTGGTTAAAAGAGTATTATTTTACCAGGATATATAATCAATAGTAAAGGTATTTCTATAAATCACAATAAAATTTAAGGTAAACAGACTGGCCATGACCAGGGACTGTTATAAAAGTAAGTTCGCTAGGCCATGTTGGTTATATAAAAGGCTTGTTGAGGTATTTTCTTATTTTATTATAAGGTTGCCTAGACTAAATTAAAGTAATAAATTTGAAAGAAATGATCATTATAAGAAATCTTTTCAAATTTTGAAGGCATATTTAATGGCTACACCAGTCCTACAATTCTCTCAGAAACAAAAAAGGTTCCGAATATATATTGATGCATCATCAAGGGAATTATGTTGTCTTAATGCAATATACAATATTAGTTATATATAGTTCTAGATTATAGAAGAATCATAAAAAAATATCATACATATTGTTTAAAATTAGCAATGCATATGTTTACACTAAAGTTTGACAGATCATTGAAGTTTGATATATATTTTTACTCGAAAAAAAATAAACTAGAGACAAATACAATGGCCAGAACTCATTAACTATTATGGATAGACAATATCATAAAAAAAAGATCAATATTATTGCTGATTGGGCGTGAGACAATGCAAAGTTGTTAATTACACAACAAGATAAGTGAGAGGATAGACTAATGAGTATCCACCCCTATTAGGGAAGAATTAGCAAGTCCGGACTCCGGACACGGAGAGAATTTAAGTTATCCCACGGGCGCAGCTTGTGCTTCGAAAGACCATTTCTAAGGCCTTGGGGAGGTTAAATCCAATAGAGTACAATAGATTAATTGGTAAGCTATTGGCAAAATAAGGATTCAAGCACTGATGGAATTTTAATTATATTGAATCATATGACAGCACAATCTTCTTTATACAATAAAATGTGTGATGCACTATTACAAGATGTCAATTTTCTAATAATTTTAAAATTGGTAAAAATAAGCCATCAAAAAATTTTTTATTCAATATATTAATAATTTAAGAAAAATTTTCTATAACAGGCACTTTATAGATGAAGTGATACGATGTATCAAATACTTGAAGGATTATTTCGGTGGCTATGATTTAAGAGGATTGTAACAAAAGTTGTTAAATGTCATATTAGTCAAATGATTAAAGCTAGACATCAAGCCAAGAGATTATTTGAATCTTTACTGATGCCATAATGGAAGTCTAATGAAATTGATATGGATTTTGTGGTTGGTTGCAAAGATTAAGACAATGTCATGTTATTATATGGGTCATTACTGACAGCCTAACAAAGTTTGCATACTTTCTACCAATTAAATTGATTAGTTACGATAAGATATTAGCAAAATTGTCTATGGATAAAAGTATATAAGCACAAGAAGTACAAAATATTATAATATGATAGATTTGCTTCCAGATAATTGAAGAAATGTGAAGAAGCTTTGAATACTAAGTTAAACATTTGGTACATCATTTCACCCTAACATAGATGGTCAACAAGAAAGACCTATTCAAAGATAAAGAATGCTCAAATTATGTGTTCTTGATTTTGGCAGAAGTTGAGAATCACATATATCATTGATATAATTTATTTATAATTATATTTTCAATCAATCATTGGAATGACACTATATGAAAAACTCTATTAAAAAATACAAAAAATGTTTATGCTTACTGAAATTAAGTGAAAGAAAAATGATAGGTGCAAATCTATAGATGGAAGCATTAATAAAATTAGATTGAATCATGATAGATTGAGAGATATGCAAGAAAAACAAACGAAATATTATAACTAATAGCCCAAAAATAGGCTCTCGCTGAGCTGAAGGAAATTAGTTGCCGAAGCTGTCGCTAGCACCTACGCCAGCCACCCTGGTCGGCCATACCCAGCAAGCCAATCATACACAACTAGCCAGCCACCAAGGGCCGACCACCGAGGACCGACCATCAAGGGCAGACCACCATTGTCCGACCACCAAAAACCACACTACCAAGAGCCGACCACCAAAGACCCCACTACCAAGAGTCGACCACCGAAGACTGACTGCCAAGAGTCGACCACCAAGGGTTGCCATCAGCGGCCGACCAACAAGGGCCAACCATCAAGGGCTGAACACCAAGGGCCGACCACCAAGGGTCAACCATCAAGGGTCGACTGCTTGGGCTGACCACCTAATGCCGACGAATCCAGTGACGAGAACGCTCCAGGGAGACTCAAAAAATTTTTTATTCAATATATTAATAATTTAAGAAAAATTTTCTATAACAGGCACTTTATAGATGAAGTGATACGATGTATCAAATACTTGAAGGATTATTTCGGTGGCTATGATTTAAGAGGATTGTAACAAAAGTTGTTAAATGTCATATTAGTCAAATGATTAAAGCTAGACATCAAGCCAAGAGATTATTTGAATCTTTACTGATGCCATAATGGAAGTCTAATGAAATTGATATGGATTTTGTGGTTGGTTGCAAAGATTAAGACAATGTCATGTTATTATATGGGTCATTATTGACAGCCTAACAAAGTTTGCATACTTTCTACCAATTAAATTGATTAGTTACGATAAGATATTAGCAAAATTGTCTATGGATAAA
>NW_018251028.1:23321-25414 GCF_001263595.1 Phalaenopsis equestris
TGAAGCAACTCTTTCTCTCCTTCTCTCATTCTCTTTTCCTTCCCTCAGATTCCGCGTTCTATCCTTTGGCCACGAGCCAAAGGACAGATTTGGGTTCAACAATGACAACAAATACCAACCAACAGAATTTAATGTTGCAGATTTTGCATTTATTAAAGTTCTATGAAGGGTGTGGCTCAATTAACAATTTTGAGAATCAAGCCCAGACTAAGTTGGCCGTTATGAAATTGTTAAAAAGATTAGAAAGATGGCTTATAGACTAGCCCGGCTGACACATATGTTTTTCATATTTCTACACTTTAAATTTATATAGATGATTAATCCAATGAAGTTGTCAAACATTCCATAGACATTCAGCCAGATCTTAGATATATAGCTAACTATAGCTAATTTTCACTGTCCAATCAAGTAAGAAGGTACCTAAATTAAATCATATTTCTACACTTATTGCTTTATATCCATTTATGCGATATCATAGCAAATTTTCACTATCCAATCACTCAAAATGGTACATAAATCATATTTACAGCACTAGTTCTACATAGTTGTTGAAGAAAGGTCAATAAACTTTCCCTCTAGCAAGAAATTAAGCTCAACTACAAAACAAAAATAGCGGGCAATCAGACACAGCTATACATTTGAACAGAACTAAGCACTAAGAAAATATGAAAATTCTAACAATTGCTTTACCATCCTTCTATAATTGAATCAGTGTGTTTTGTTACAATTTGATTGATTAGCATCAAATGATCCCATTATTTTCCAGTGTACAGTTGAAATAATAAGTTATGTAGTAAGATTAAATCATCTAGCATTCTAACAAGGAAAAATCTTCTGTCCGGACTCCTAACGCAACTCTACGTGCGGACTCCAATAATATGTCGCCACCTGTGTCACATCGTGGAGGTTATTTCGGAGTTATTTATGAGTTATTGAAGATAAATCATATATTCTAATTCAATAATCCCGAAATAACCTAGAAATAATATATGCGGTGTTATTTTTGGGTTATTGAAGAGAAACTTACCGCGGATGTTATTCCGGGGTTATTTCTGGGTTATTACGGAGCCCGTTGTTCCACTTTAATATTTTTTAGATGGGCTCGATATAGCACACATGATGATAGATTACTAGAAGTCCACATGTAGAGCTACGTTAGGAGTCCGGACAGAGAATTTTTCCTTCTAACAAAGTATGAACTCTACTCAGGTATACTTTCCTACGATTAAATGTCTACTATAATATAGTAAGCTGGTACTCAGAGACTATAAATACAAGAAACTTTACAATAATAACAACAAAACCTTAATCCCACTACGTGAGGTCGGCTACATGAATCATTTTTCTCCATTGTCTCCTATTTAGTGTCATATTTTCATTTAGTTCTACTAAATTAAGATCATTTTTATACAATAAACCCAAGTCTTCCTAAGTCTACCTCTGTCTTTCTTAACATAAGTCGAATCTAAAACATCTACTCTCCTAATCGAATCATCAGATGGTCAACGTTTAATATGACCAAACCATCTAAGACGACTCTCTCTAATTTTGTCCATCATTAGATCTACACCAAGCCTATCACGGAGATAATCATTTCACATTGTGTCTCTAAGTGTAAAGTCCTTATCCACCAAATCATTCTCATCTCGGCAACACTTAACTTAGTATTATGCTTCTCTTTTAAAGCCCAACATCCATTGAGCATTGCAGGTCTCACCACCATCTTATAAAATTTTCCTTTCAGTCTAAACGGTACTTTTCTATCACACAAAAGGCCCGAAGCTTTCCTCCATTTCAACCTTTCAACCAACCAACTTGAATCAACCAACCAACTTGAATTCTACTATTAACATCCCCATCTATATCACATCGCTTTGAACAACAGAGCCAAGATATCTAAATCGTTCACATCTTTTAATAATTTGATCACCCAAACTTACACTTCTGTCACTTTACACACTAGAACTACTACTACTAAAATTATATTCTATGTATTCAGTTTTAGTTCTACTCAAATGAAGACCTTTAGACTCCAATGCAAAACTCCATAATTCAAGTTTTTCTTGGGTTTTTTCTCCTTGGGTTTTTTCTCT
>NW_018251028.1:25435-28747 GCF_001263595.1 Phalaenopsis equestris
ATATCATCAGCAAAAAGCATACACCAATGTACATCCTCCTGTAAATGTCCAGTAAGACCATCCATAACTAAAGCAAAAAGATATGGGCTTAAAGTCGATCCTTGATGTAATCCAATAGAAATAGGAAAATAATTGGTCAATCCTCCTTCAGTTAGAACACAAGTAACAGCTTGAGTATACATATCTTTAATGACTTGAATACAAGAAACTTTCAATAAGAATAAAGAACATATATAAAGCACTTATTGATATGGGAAAGGATAAATTGTTAATGCACCCTACAATCTTACCATGGCAAGAGCTTTGAGAAGGTGATTTCAAGTGTACTGGAGCACAATCCTATGAAACATACATCATGAATCTCATAGAAGTCTTCTGCATTGAAACTTGAGTAGTGTAGTGGAAACCTTTAACCATTCCCATCATCCACTTTCTCTGTTATCGTTTTCCCCTCACAGGTAATCGAGCAAAACTAACCACCACAACTGAAAACCTAATTTTGGATTCATACATCAAAAGCTAGATCCCAACTTGAAGCTGCCCACGTCACATGTTTTTTTTTAAGGGACCACCCAAGAAGGCCGCAATGCTTGGAACCCATAATAGAAGTCATCTACAAGTCACTTATGAAATGGATCAGACCACAAGATAAAAACTTGTATAACTGTTGTTCGGTGATTCTTTATGAGCTATAGTAACTTTACTGCTCCCAGGTTTCCTTCATTTCTACCCTATTTGGGTTTAATTGTTACAAACTTCCTAAAACCATTTGTAAAAACTTCAAAGAAATAGCCTCCTGCATTCAAGTAATGAACTCAATCCCAAAAAGCTAAGTGCCTTTAAATATTAGAATTCACAATGATGTTATTGTGTTATTAAGTTTATATACAACAACAACAAGTCTTTATCCCACTAAGTGGGAGCTTTATGCATTCTTTTTCTCCATTGTGTCCTATTGAGTGTCATAATTTCATTTAATTCTAATAAATCAAGATTATTTTTAATACAATAAGTCCTAATCATTTTAGGTCTACCTTTACTTTTTGTTAACATAAGTCGAATCTAAAACACCTACTCTCCTAACTAGATCATCAAAAAGGTTGACGTTTGATGTGACCAAACCATCTAAGATGATTCTCTAATCTTGTCTGTCACCGGAGCTACACCAACCCTTCTACGGAAAAATTGTTTCATGTTTTGTCTGCACGTGTCAACTCATCTACCTAAGCATTCTAATCTCAACAACACTTAACTTAGTTTTATGCTTCTCTTTTAAAATCTGCACCATAAAACAATGCGAATCTCACTAACAACTTATAAAATTTTTCTTTAAGTCTAAGCGGTATTCTGTTGCAGAATATGTTTGATGCATTACTCCACTTCAACCAACCAACTTGAATTCTACTAATCCCAATCTATATCACCATCACTTTGAACAATAATCCCGAGATATCTGAAATATTCATACATTTTAATGATTTGATACTCATAGTTACAACTCTGTCACTAGAGCTACTACTACTAAAATTATATTTCATGTATTTAGTTTTAGATCTATTCAAACAAAGGCCTTTAGACTCCAATGTAAACCTCCATAATTCAAGTTTTGTTTGAACTCTTTCTCTAGTCTTATCCACAAGAAGGATATAGTCAATGAAAAGCATACACCAAGGTACATCTTCCTGTTATTAAGTTTATATGATCAAGAAATATTGCACGCATGCAAAACCCATCCGATGATGTTTCCCTAGATGACAAAAAAGTTCAAAGTTTAAGTACCAAGGAGTATGAGCAGCCCTTACCTCAATAGATGCAAAACAGGAACTGAAGTAAAGAGATGATGATTATGTGCGTATAAAAGAAACATATAATAATTCAAAATATACCATTTAAATTATATTAAAACTAAGTATCAAATACAGGAATTTAGCTACCAAGTAAAATTTAGTGTTCCTATGATACAAGAAAAAGATAATCGCAGGCAACTTACTTGTAAACTGTTGATAGCTCTCCGTATTCTACAGCCAAAACAGTGCTATTGTGTTCTGACAGAATGACTACAGTTTTAAAAATCCTCCCATATAACAACCTCCATTCAAGAGCTGTGCGTTCCACTGGACCACTGCAGTACATAATGAGCACCACATTCCCAAAGTTCCTCCTCCACCTTATAAGATTCCCAATCTCATAATTTACACTGCCAGATTCATCCACCCCAAGATGAATCGAAGAAATTTTCCGAGGCACAAACTCCCTCCGATCTCTACTAGCCTCCTTCACCCCATCCAGCGCCAGTGACACCATCCTTGGTTGCTGATACCCAATAGAAATCAAATCCCGCAGCCAGGCAGCTGTAAGCTGCACATCCATCTCTGACCAAAAGCCTTCCTTTGCCATAGCATAGCTCAAGTCCAAAATTCTCTCAAAAATAGTTGGCTTGGTTGATCTCCAAGAGACCAAAAATTCAATCAGCCTAGCAACATTGACATGAAGATCTTTCTCCTCTGAAAATGGGTATGCCTCCGCCCTATCCTGTCGGTGAATAGTCGGTGGATAGACTGCTACATAGCCTCCAATTTCCCACAGAATCCTCTGGGCAAAATAACCCCTGATGACATCGGAAGCCATGGAGCTTACTGAGACAGGGAGCATAAGGCCCCAGAAAGACTGGGAGTGGAAAATTGTGTTAAAGGAATTGACAGGAACCATTAAGCCCTGTGGCAGCGCAACCTTCGGCGCATCCTCGTCGAAAAGAATGTCGTAAGGCTCTGAGCGCGATGACTTGCGGGTGAAATAGAACACGGAGTCGACGTCTGGGAGACCATTAGAGAGCCCTTGTTGGATAAATTGCCCACCGCCTCGGATCTCCGAGTAGAACTCTTCATGACTGACCTCCCTGATGCTCTCAAGTGGAAGACCCCTCGGCCACACCGAGCGCTGGCCAAAGTGCACGTAGGGGTTTACGACGGTTCGGTTCTTATTGGCGGTGCGGCAGTATTGGAGGAGGACAGGGTAACCAGAGGCGGAACCAGTGGCTTCGCCAAGATCGAGGTCAAAGTGCTTGGAGAGGTCGCCGCTAAGTATACCGGACCGATCGTCGGCGTCGTAGATAATCTTCGCACCATGCTGGATAGCGAAGAGGTACCCGATGGATTTGCGGACATATGAGGCGTAAGGTAAGAAGTCGACGGTGCGGAAGCCGAGGCTGGACTGGAGATCAAGGGAGAGAAATATAGCGCCTTTAAGAGACCAGTCGGCGGGGGTATGGGAGTTACCGACGGCGAGAAGCTGCCAGCCGCGGGCTTTAAATAC
>NW_018251028.1:28800-32745 GCF_001263595.1 Phalaenopsis equestris
TGGCAAAGGGGGCGACGGCGGCATCGTCAACAGGGCGGAGTGCGGGGATGGTGGACCAGGAGATCTCGGGATAACTTATGCGGACGGGGAGAGGGCGAGTCGGTCGGCGGTCAAGGCAAAGGAGAGCAGCTCCATCGATAGTGCCACGGAGGAAAAAGAGAGCAGCAATGGAGGCTAGGAATATCAAAAGGGCGATGAGTTTGTAAGTGCTGCAGGACGAAGACGAAGAGGAGAAGGAGGGATCTCCGCTCTTCTTGCCATGAATTGCAGAGTTGGCATAGGTGAGTGGACGAGGGGAGGGTTTCGAGGGCTTAGATGCAGCGTCGGCGGTGCCACGGTCTTGGATTAGCATCGTTCGGCTCAATTCAGAATGGGATCTAGAATCGAGGGAGCTAACCTCTGTTGCGTCTACGCGCGCTCCTGGTACTGATCTGGATTCATTGTTTCTCTCCTTCTTCGACGGAGAGAGGAGTGATGCCAATGCACTTTCTTCAATGTAGGTTGAAGTTTCGCTTTCCTTAGCTTGAGTGGCGATGAAGGGATTGTACAGTTTGCAATACCAATGCAGTGGAAATAAAAATGGCGGAGCGAGCAGGAAGGTGGAGGGGAAGAGGAAGTGGCACTACTGTCAACTCTCTTAGCATTAAACCGACTGATTACAATCTTTTACAATATGATGGCAGTTAAGTTTATATGCATACAAATTTGACATTGGAGTAGGGAAGCAAGTTGCATCCAAATAGCATGGAAAAGAGTAATAAATAAATAAATAAATAAATTCTGGTAGATCGCAGTCTTGTTCGGACTAGCTTGCGTCCAAATTCCGGACATAATATTTTTTCATAGAAGAGTGACTATTGGAGTTGTCTAAAAAACTCTTTATTTGCGAAAAATCTATATTTGTGATGCGTGCCAGAAAATTCGTGACGGTAGAGTAATGGATTATCGTCTTAGCGTTGTACGAGAATTCAACACGCATGGATAAAAGAAAAGAAGTAAGCATAAGAAGACACATCGACTTTTTACATGGAAAATTTTTGAAAGGGGGAAAAATCATAGGGCATAGCCTAGTTGAAATAATCCACTATGAACGATGAGTGCACAGATTCATCCTTCTTCTAAATATAAGAAGATAAAATTACAAAGTTGTATAACTATAATATGGCTGCAGTTCTTGGTGACAACATATTGCAAGGGTGATCGTTGATTGTTGTGGATGTAGTAGTGATCATGAGTGTTGTAGATGGTTTCTCCAGAAGCGTTGATTGGCCAAAGAAACCTTAGTAAGCAGTTACGGGAGTTGTGGACCACATAAGTCGTATTGGCGAGTATGAATGACGTCCGTAAGCCTCCGGGGACAGAGTTGAGAGCTGCTCGAGCTGTGAACCACGTAGGTCGTTGTTGACACATGGACCGTAGTGATGAGCTCATGTCCCACGACGATGACTGACGGTGTCTGATTGGGGTGATCAACGATGATTGGTGATGATAGAAAGTGACGGTCGACAATGGATGTCAGCGATCAACGAGTGTTGGGTAGGTCGTAGAGGCGAGTATAAATGACGTCTGTAGGTCGCAAAGGCTGAAGTCGGGAGTTGCATGAGCAGTGAACCACATAGGTCGTAGGGGCGAGTATGAATTACGTCTGTAAGTCGTGAGGGCTAGAGTCAGAATCTTCATGAGTTGTGAACTAGGTAGGTCGTAGAGGCTAGGATGAATGACGTCTGTAGGTTGCGAAGGCTGAAGTCGGGAGCTGCATGAGCAGTGAACCACGTAGGTCGTAGGGTCGATTATGAATGACGTCTGTAGGTCGTGGGGGCCGGAGTCAGGAGCTGCACGAGCTATGAACCACGTAGGTCGTAGAGACGAGTATAAATGACGTCCATAGGCTGGGGGGGGCGTGGGCTGGGGGCGGCCGAGAACTACGTATGTCATTGTTGACACATGGACCGAAGTGATGAGCTCATGTCTCACGATGATGACTGACGACGTCTGATTAGTGGTAATCAATGATGATTGGTGGTGATCGATGGTGATGGTCGACAGTGGCTGATGGCGATCAACAGGTTTTGATGACAGCCGGCTGCGGTCGATGGCGATTGACAATGGTTAACGACGGTCGGGATAGTGTTGGACTTCAGCTCCTTCTCAGAGCTCCCAGTTCTCTCTGAAGCTTCAGGCCCCTTTCTCATGTGAGGGGTGGGGCTCTATTTTTAGTGTTTTGGGTGTCATTTATGTATATGAATCATTTTGATCAGACGGTTCGGAAAGCTTCCTCCGATCAAACAAGGTTTAATGGACATTTGAGTGTCTTAATATTGTCAGAATTGTGCAATCTTAGGCTCGTTGGATTTTTCTTGTCGAGACGTTCGATTTGACTTTAAACTTGTCAGATTCGACAACCGCTTGACCTTCCGAATGTGTCTGACAATATTTCAAGAATGATTTGATTATTTGATTTGGGCTTGATTTGACTCGAATTGGAATGATTTTGATATCATTAGGTCCGCCTCATCGAGCCGGTCAGTTTGACTATAAGTTTGTTGAAATCGGAGCTCTGGATGAGTTTTTATCAATGTTTGAACATCCCTTGCTCAAAATATTATCTTAAGATCATTGTCATGCCTCGAGATTTGTGTTGGATAAAGAAACATCCCTTGCTCAAAATATTATCTTAAGATCATTGTCATGCCTCGAGATTTGTGTTGGATAACGAAGATTTGTTGGTGGAGCATCAATTTGTTCAACTCATATTCAAATCATTTCATTCTTAGAGTGGTTTGGATATTAAAAATTATATTACCGTATAAGATTTAATTAATTTTGATAAAAAATGATAAATCGAGATGAGCACGAGTAAGCTCGAATAAATTGATCAATATGGAGCCGAATACAAACAAATTTCTTTTGATTCGAACACAAGCTTTTTTTGAACACGAGCTGATACAAATGAGCTGATCACGAATAGAGCATCAGCTCACTCAAGCTCGACTCGTTTACACTCCTGAGGTTTGTAGCAGACGATGATACACCGCTGCTAAAATATTTTTCTTTTTTTTTTGTTTCATTTACACGATATTTAAAATTTGAAAAATTTGCATGTAATGAAACTATTACTTCAATCTAAATTTAAAGTTATCATGAAAATATGGAAGATTTTCACCCATATTTTTTTTGTTTTATCAATTTTAAATCATTTAAACATAACATTTATAAGTGCATGAACTTGATAGTTTAAAAAATGAATATGTGGCATGCCTAAATATAGAAAGTAGCATAGATGGATTGTGTAGCCCATTTAAACTTTAGAGTACTTTGGTAAATTGAATGCAACTAGGAGGGGTTTAGAGGAAATGAGTAGTTGAAGGAGTTGGGGCACCAATGCAGCTCAATATGTATTACACCTGCTAAATTAAAAAAGAAGAGTGTACATATAATATGTGTCCGCACGAAACTCATAGGAATGCAATGACCACAAGGGATGAGGCGTGACAAGTTGGGCCCACCAGGAGCAATCCAAGGGTCCACCTTTTGGCTGCCTGACTCATGCTAGTTGGGTGACAGTCAATCCTTAACCAATTCAGTAGGATAAGCCATTCGAACTGGACAAACGACGATGGTCACTTGGAAAATGCCCGGGGCCCACATTATTAACAATCAACCGAATTATATATTGGGACGGATGCCTTTTCATGTTTTCGGCTCTACTAATATCAACCACCCAAAACAACCCTCGACTGTCTATATTTAACTAGGGATGCAATTGTAATTTCACAATCTCTATATTTATATAAATAGGGAGCTCATTTATTGAAAAAAGTTTACGCAATTTTACTATTCACTACTTGCTTTCTTTACTTTTTTTCCTTCTCTTTTACTCTTTATGCTTTGGGTGTTTCTCCCTGACGGTTTCGGATTTAACACATACAGACCACTCAATTCCCA
>NW_018251029.1:0-15896 GCF_001263595.1 Phalaenopsis equestris
GTACGGAGAGAATAAAGGAGATCTACATATAACTTGTATTGATTTAGAAAAATCTTACAATAATGTTCCAAGAGAAGCCCTATAGAGCATTTTAGAGAACAAAGGTGTTGATATGACTTGTATTCAAGTCATCAAGGATATGTATACTACTGTCGTTAATTTTTTTCGTACACAAGAAGGATTTTCTAAGTATTTTCTTATTTCAATTGTATTATATCAGAAATCAACTTTAAGCCCATATCTTTTTTCCTTTAGTTATAGATGTTCTTACTAATCATTTAAAAGAGGATGTGCCATTATGTATGCTTTATATTGATGATGTCCTTCTTGTGAATAAAATTAGAGAAAGCGTTTAGAAGGAACTTGAATTATAGAGGTATACATTGGAGTCTAAAAGCTTTCGTTTGAGTGTATGTAAAATTGAATACATGGAATGTGATTTTAGTAGTAGTAGCTCTAATGTCAGAGTTGTAACTATGGGTTATCAAATCATTAAAAGGTTTGATTAATTTAGATTTCTCATATCTGTTATTCAAAGTGATGATGACATCAATGGGGATGCTATTAGTAGAATTCAAGCTGGTTGGTTGAAGCGGAGGAATGTGTTGAGTATATTGTGTTATAGAAAAGTATCACTTAGAATAAAAGGAAAATTTTATAAGATGGTGATGAGAATTGTAATTCTCTATGGTGCAAAATGTTGACATTTAAAAAAGAAGCATAAAACTAAGTTAAGTGTTGCTGAGATATGAATGCTTAAGAGGATGAGTGGCTTGACACTTAGACATAAAATGTGAAATGAATATATATGTGAACTATGTGAAAGGTTTTTTGTAGATCCAATGGCGACAAGATTAGAGAGAGTTGTCTTAGTTGGTTTGGTCACATTAAACATAGATCATTTGATGATCCAGTTTGGAGATTAGATGTTTAGATTCAATTTATGTTGTGAAAGGCAAAGGCAGACCTAGAAGACTTGGGCATATAGAAAAAAAAATGTTATTAATTTGTTAGAATTTAATAAAAATATGACACTCAATAGGACATAATGAAGGAAAATGATTCATGTAGCCTACCTCCCTTAGTTGGATAAAGACTTCCTGTTGTTGTTGTTATTGCCATTATCTAAGATAGAATTTACAATATTTTTTTTTGATGGACTTCCTTATAAACCAAATGGTACGTGAAAAACTAATTTTAATGCAATACTTTTGCTATTTTCATTTATTTTTCCAATTCATGTACTCAAATTAAATTCATTCAAACCAAATTGAGCCTAAATCATCATTCTATAAAACATGACCATAAACAAAATTTAAGGGTTCTTTTGAGGCAGCTGCAACTTATTCAGCTTATCTAGATAAGCTGTTTATCGTGATAAGTTGATGTTAAGCAGTTGATCTAGATAAGCTGTCTGTCTGTTTGGTTTGTGAGTTTTGGAAAATAACTGATTCTGGATAAATGATCATTCTGCCTTTGATTTAGATAAGTTTTTAGCTGTTTGATTTGTATGTTTTGTAAACAACTGATTTGTAGCTTTTGGTAGATAGAAGACTATTCAAACAGATGCAGTGTTGTTGTCTACACTATAACTTTAACGGCTATAGATCTGACAGTTGAGAACAAAAATTACTCCATATAATTGCTTCTAGACTCATCTGATTGGTAGTTCAACTCTTTACATTAGTGACCGAAGAAACTAGATAAGTGAGTTATGATTATGTAATTTCAATGGAAGTGGAAACCTTTCCACACCTAGCCTTTTCCTCTTTTGTAAATGTAGCTTCAATATACTATAAATGCATCTAACTAGAAATATAGGATAGTAACATTGAACATGCATCATTCAGACAAGGACAATGATGATGATTCTATAAGAAATAAGTTGACTTGTATCGAACATAGCATACATATGAACCATTCTATAAGACACTCTGATTAATATATCACTACATTGTAGACTATATGATCAAAGCGATCTTCCATTTACCTTTGAGAAAATGATAGGGAGCAAGGCATCACGCTCATAACTAGACTATCATCTTTCCAAAAATAAGGTTTTGGTCCTAAGCAATAGCAATCTTAGATCGGTGTATTTGCACCAAATTTTTCTATCACTTAAAATCTGACCATTCCACCATCATGGAGATGTTCATAGCCAACTCTAATAACATCTCCAACAAAACCATCTTAATTCACATTTATAGAGTTTTCTGGAAGATGGTGCTCTTAAAGCTGTAACAGTAAAAGACCAAACCTCACCATCCTCTACCTTAATGGAAGCAAACCCAATGAGATGTCCCATTTGGATCTTGCTCCCCTCCATCCAACTTAACAATGATGACAAAACCCTTTTCATTCAACTGATGCACCTGACATACAACCTGGTCTATGTATGTTGTGAAGACGAATGCGAAATGGGAAGTTGAAAGTTGTGGGGGTTGTATGTTGGTGATTCTACCACGATCCTGTCGTTGCCTGTCAGTTGTAGATCCTGTGAGAGGAAGAAATAAGGAGGTTGAATGAGGAGAAAGATGGGAGCTCTAATGGCTTTGTATGTCGTGACTCCATCATTAACTTCCAGTTGGTTCTAATTGTGACTGCATCTTGAAGGTAGGCAAGGGCTTCGGTGAGCCAGTGAAAGTCTTTGTATCCCGCCATTCTGTCTTGCTTTCCTATACGATTGAAAGACGAGGATCTCGCTAGGGCAGAGGAGACGAGGTCGGGAGAACCAGGATCGTGCAGGGTAAATGGTAATAATCAGCGAACGAACGCAGAGAGCAAGAGTCATCCCGCGACCCGCGTTATTCACAAAATTAAAACGGAGTTTCGTGGACCGCGGTGAAAAAGCTCCAATCAAACAGGACGGCGGCATTTTGAAAATGCCACCGCAGACAATAAGCTGCCCCAAATAGGCCTTAAATTTCACTATATAGATCCTCAGACCATAAAATGCAATCACACACATGATATACACAAGAACATGAATTCAAGATCTTTATTTGAAAACTCAAGTTCTCAACCAATAAATTAAGATGACTTACAAGAAAAAATTTTTAATATTGATGAACACAAAAAAATTATAAAAATTTTAATCACTACAATTAAAAAAAAATTAAAATTTGACTCAGTTAAGTAAATTTGAATTCATTGAGGATGAAATAACATATAATGTGCTAATAAAGATAAGACATATATAAAATCAATGTAAGCCATTGAATTTTTAGATTTTAAATGTAAGATCATCTAGGCCATAATTTCAACTGGTATATAGTTAAACTGACCGTCTCAACAAGATGAAACCGAAGATATCAAAATTGGTAAAATTCGACTCTAATTAAGCCATTGAAGCACAATTAGAGGTTTTGTATTGTTGCTTGAATGATTAAATGAATTTAAAATTTGACATATATAAAATCAAATCGAGCATCAAGACGAGATGAATCCAATGAGCCGACTAAATGCTAAGCTCATTAAGGCATTCAAATCATTAAATAATCATCTTGATCAAGAGGGATCAAAAAGGACTACACGAACGGGTGGTTAGAAAAGGTATACCTAAAAAGAATAAAAAACTCCTCTAAAAAGACAATAAATAGATCCCCCCCACTTTTCTTAAGGAGAGGGAGAGGAGGTGAATGTTATGGTCTGTGGAGTCCTGATTGGGCGTTCTGATGTGCAATGGAGAATTTTTCCAATGCCTCCAAAATTCATGCGCCACTGGAATGGAATTCCTAAGCCAAAATATGCATAGGTATGCCAATTCCATTGTAGATACACCGTAAGGGTTTCTTTATTCCAGGCATAGGACAAGTCGCGATTGAAATATTTACTCTATTCATTGGCACAATTAAGTCACGAGTGAGTGGTTATCTCTAGAGTACTGATTAAAGCTCTAGTTCCATTCGATGTTTCTCTCAATTATATGCAATAAGTTTGGAGTGTATTCTCGAAGGGGAATAATTATTACATCAAAACTCCTCATGTAGAGCTGCTTGCAGAGTCCAATCTCGCGCTGACACGTGAAAGGTTTGCCTACCAACATAAAAAATTTAAAAATAATTAATACATGTGAACCGGCCCGACCGATGAGTTATAAAAATATTTCATCGCATAAAAATATTCCCCCGCATTATTTTGAATATTTTACGCCTTATTCATGTGTTGTTGATGTTTTATTGAGGGTATAAGAATATTTTTTCCTTCAATAACACATAATAACACATAAAAACATACTAATAACACATAATAACACAATTATACACTCTCAACCCACAGTATAACACTTGGGGAATATTTCATGCGTGTTATACCGCTGGCTAGGGGAGGGTCTCACGGCGGCTCAGGGCGACTGTATAACAAGTGGGGCAGTGTTATAACCCGCAGTATAACACACAGAAAATATTCCCCACGTGTTATATTGTGGGCTACGGAGTGTATAATTATGTTATTATGTGTGTTATTATGTATTATTAGTGTGTTATTATGTGAAAATAATTTATTTAGATGTCATAATTTATATTTATTAATAAATTATAGTTATTTAAAGTGTTATTAATAAATATCCTGTGTTATAGGAATATTCTCTCGCGTTATTTTGAATATTTTTTGCGTTGCAGGTTTAAGAATATTCCGTATTATAAGAATATTTTCACGTATTATTCTGAATATTTTTTATGTTATTCATGTGTTATTTAATTTGTTATTGATGTGTTATTCAGAATAATACGAGGGAATATTCCTATAACACGGCGACAAGGATAAATAATGCAAAAAATATTTCTTTAGGCTCTGTAACACATTGATTGATGTGTTGGGTCGAGAATTTTCATTTTTTTAAAATTTATGTAGGTGAGTCGGCCTTCCACATGTCAGCACGAGTTTTAATTCCACAAGCAGCTTTGCATGCGGAGTCCTGATGTAATAATTTTACCTCAAAAGGCTTGTATATTGAGTGGTGAAAGTTGACCAGGAGGATTTCAGTAATTTCTCTAGTGCAATCAAGATAGGATTTATAAAAAAATTGTTATAATTTTCAGTGGAGTAAGGAGAAGATTTGAGTGTGTAAATTTTTTTACTATTCTCCGTACACAATGAAATTTTTGTTGTGGTTTGGCTCCGCAATTTTTTACTTTTCTCAAGTTTTTCCACATTATATCCTAGTGTATTTTCATGGGATTACTTTGTTGTGTGTTTTTATTTGTTATTTTGTTAAATATTTTTCAAATCAATTTAATCCTTTTTTTTTTGGTGTGGTTTTGATTGTAAAACACACAAGTACCCATCCCAAAAAGCAGTATCAAAGAGAAGGTTTTTTTTAATACTTTTGATTTGAATAAAGGTAATGCCCAACAAATCAATGTACAAAGTGGAGAAGTTCAATGGATCAAACTTTATGTTTTGAAAAATATAAGTTGAAATTTTTTTGTATATGAAAAATTATATTTTCCACTACAAAGAACAACCAACCAGCCTAAAGTGATGACTATGGAAGAATGAGAAGCGTTGTATCGAACGACCCTAGGTTTTATTCGTCTTTCACTTTCCTCATTTACTATATTCAATATAGTGAATAAAAAAACTAAGGTGAATTTTATGGCAACACTAACAAAGATTTATAAAAATTATTCTGCTTGAAAAAAAGTTTTTATGCTGAAGAGATTATTCAACATGAAGATGGCAGAAGGGAGTTCAGTGGCTGAAACACTTGAACAGTTTCAATATATTGATTAACTTATTATTTCTTCTAGGCAACAAGTTTAACGATGATGACAACTACTAATTTTATTATCGTTGTCGAAAAGCTAGGATGGATTGGACACGATGATGATTAACTCTTAAGATAATTTAAAGTTTAACTTTGATGGCATCGTGGGGATAAAGCTAAATGAATAGTTTTGTAGAAAGGCAACGAGCGATGAATCTTTGAGTTCTACACTGAATGTTGAAAATATAGAAGAAATTTGGACAAGAACACAGGCAGAGACATATTCAAGTCAAGAAGATAAAATTTTTGGTCAGCAAAACAAAAGGTAGAAGAAAATGTTGGAACTATAGGAAGAAAGTACACTTTGTGAAGGGCTGCAAAGCTCCAGGAAAGGTGGGTGGTTGAGGCTAAGACAAGAATCTCCACATACAAAATCCAAATGGACTCCTTAGTTTTATCCCTACTCGATAATAAATCTTGGAGAGAGATTTAGGTGCCTCTTTTCATGGATGTCCTAAAAAAGATGTGTTTAAAAACTAGACTTAGAGTGATTTAGAGGAGTTTTGCAGTATCATTGGAAAGGGTAATGTTGATATCAAGGTTCCTAACGGAACATTTTGGAAAATTAGTGAAGTAAGACACGTTCCATGTTTGAAGAAAATTCTAATCTTTGTGAAATAGTTAACAAAGTTAGGGCACGTGATTATTTTCACAAGTAACTTGTAGAAGGTAACTAGTGAGGTAATGATATTGTTATGGCCAATAATGAAGGCACTTTTTGTCGAATCAATAAGGAGGTATAATCCATTTATTTTGATGCAAGTCTTTGGCACTACAAGTTTGGCGATATGATTGAGAATGGTATAAAATTCCTATATTGAAATAATAAGCATCAAAAGCTGAAATTTGTGAATTTAGAGCTCTATGAAGATTATGTTTACGGCAAGTATAAGAAAGTTTTTTTTTCCTCCAAATATGGATTAATTATGAATTCAAAGAAGCTAGAGTTAGTGTTTATTAAGGCCAATGGTGGTCCTACTCCAGCTTAATCTATTGGAGGTTCTCACTATTTTGTCACTTACAATAATGATCATACTAGAAAGGTTTGAGTTTACATTTTAAGTTATAAATTTGATGTATTTGAAGTATTTATGAAATTGATGGCCAAGGTAGAAAATGAAACAAATTGAGTCTATATTGTCTTAGATAAATAAATGGTGTCGAGTATTCTGATCATAGGTTCAAGAATTTATTTGTTGTAGAAGGGACCAGGCATGATTTTACTATTTCAAGGATACCACATCAAAAGAATGTGGTTGAACATGATTTTACTTTGCTTTCTTTATGTGATTAAATTGATATTGCGTAATGATGATTTTTAACTTTCAACACTTAATTCACTCTCAACCCGATTAATTGTTTTGCTTAAATTTATTGTAATCTATGAGTTTCTGAAGAAAACATGGTGTAACAACTAGGTTTAAACTAACTTAGAAGAATTGAGATTTTGATTCTAGGTTAGTATAATGGTATCCAACAGGTCAGGAGAAAAAGACAGGTCCATGCTTTCCCCTCATCGCCTAGTGAAAACTCTTGAGCTCATTTAACCTTATTATGCTGCTTAATAATCCATCCTGTAAATATTTCAAGTGTTCAACGAACAATGATGTTTCAATTATCCATAAGAGTAGGGTGATTATCGTTTATCATTCAATTCAAGAATTATGCAAGTGAAGACCTTAAAGGGGCAAGTTAGTGTTATTGAGACACTTAGCCAATTTTGGTTTTAACTTGTGCTTGTAGTGATTCAAAGGTGTTCAATTTCTAGTTACATTCACTTTTTTAATCTTCATTTAATCAAATTTGATTTAGCTTAGGTCTCTACTAAGCCCTTAAGATCCTGGTGGATGTCTTAGTCATTTTTGAAGAGATTAAATTTTAAGTGATAATAATCCATCATCAAAACATTTGAATGTCACTTGAACACCAGATAGAAGTATTAAATAAGTGAGTTATTAACACCCAAAACTATACCCCTAAGTCTAGAATCATTCAATTTGGTAGGCTTCCAAATTTTGATAACCTAGGAAATTTCAAATATATCCTTTAATTGGAAAAAGTGAGATTGGTTTATACAAAATTAATCCCTTGTGTTTCAATTATCCAAACATGTTAATTTAGATCAAATGTTGCCCATTTCCCTTTCTTGAATTAAGCCTAAATGTTAATTAAGGCTAAATTTTTAAAATTACACTTTTGCTCTCAAGGCTCTATCACTTCATAATTCATACAATTTAATTCAAATGACATTTGTTTGGTCTGCGAAATTGTTTCATTTGCCGATAATATTCCCTATTTAATATGAAGAATTAAATAGAGTTTATATTAAGCTGGGTTCGAATTAGCTTCCTATAAGGGCAAGCCCCTATAGTTAATTACATCTTAGATAACCGAAGTCTCCTAAAAAAATTCTAGATAAAAATCAGGAAATATTATTTTCAAGGAGATCAAAAGGATAGGACTTTTCAACGAGATCGGTCAAAGAGGTGTGAAAGGGAATGTCTCAAATTTAGAACATTTATTGTATAATCCAAAGGAGGAGAAATTAGAGGATGTCACAGACTCAGAGGCGAAACTCGGTGACTTCCCAAGCTACCCTAAGATTTGTCATCAGTTTTTGAAGAGAAATTTTTAAATGTTTCATCCTATCAATTTTATTAATTAGGGCTTACATTCATGTGAAATGAGCACCATAAATAGCCTAGAAGATGTGAGGATTTAGGTCGTGATGAACGATAACCTCAAAATCCTAAAGACGAGTTAGGGCTTAAATTGTACAACAGGGCTATACAAAAGCCTAAAGAAAATTTGCGGATTTATGTTGCATAAGCAAACCACCTCTAAGTTTTATGATTTGGTTATTCAATTCTAAAGAAACAGTGGTTTAGCTGATATAGACATGTTCTACTGTTGAAGATGGTCGTGCTGCCCACAATGCTAGCTCCAAGCTCCTCATTGAGAAAATTTTAGCTTTTCTAATGTGCCAAGTTATAATGTCAAATCAGATGTCCCTAAGGTTCATGGTTATTTAAATATTATGGGGCATATTAAAGTTGATTAGAGCACACCGGTTAGGATCATACGATTCCCTCATTCCGACACCACTATTTTCTTTGGGATGCTCTTATTTCAATTGAATTTACTAAACTCAACGTAATTAGTTCAATACTTTCATTTAAACTGTAGGAAATCTCATTAGCAACTGTAGATTACCTCCTCCGAGAAATTTTCGATCATCCGATAGAGATGTTTTAATTTAGTTGCAATTTTTGTTTTATGTTGTTTGTGATTAAATTTTGAGTTGTCTTATAATTTGAATATTGTGGCGGTAAATTTTATTTTGATTCAATTTTAGTTTTGGTTTTCATTGTGCGGCTATCCTAACAATTTTTGTTTTCATGCAGAGTGACATTGTTATTTAACATGTAAGCTCGAGGCAAGAAATACGAAAAGGTAAATGCAGTAATTTAAAAGTGTACCTATCGATTCTTCTCGTTCCTCCACCTACAAAGTTAGCATTTGCAATGCATCTATATAATTTTGCAGGGAGTTTAAATTACAAGAGTATATGAAGGTTTAGCTACCAAACCCCAATTTATGACTTTATTGAATCTGAGAAGATTCTAATGGATGATTGTAGAACAAAAAAATGGCGAGTCCAATTTGCTCTTCAGAATGTCCAATAGATTTTAAAATGCTTGAGGCATGATCCTGGACCATTTTGTAGATCTCTTGAAATATTTCAAGTTTGTTTTGAAGTTATCATATTGTTTCATTAATAATCCAAGGTTTAAGTGTGACTACCTCGTTGCTAAGTGAAACTTGACAATTTAAGTATCCTGAGGATTGGATACCCTGTTAATCAATTGATGTTTCATTTAAAGGTTATGTGAGTGGGTACACCTAAGACAAGCTTAAGTCATTTAAGATTGTGGTGTCCACAATTAAGGTCGGGCTTGTAGTGTTTAAAGATGTTAATCACCAATCATGTTATCTTTTAAATCCGATCAATTGAGTGTAGACATCGAGCCTACGTCACTACTAAGCTTTTAATAATTATGATAAGTGGAAATGATTATCAAAATTTTGATTTAAGTGATATGTATTCTTATTGAAAGATCACATCATCATGAATTGTAGGCTCAAGATAAGTAAATTATCATCTTTTTTTATCTTAAGCTCATCACTTAAAAATCGTTTGATCTTTATTGACTTCTAAGTCATTAAGATTAGGAGAACTATGATCTTGTTTATGTTTTGCAAAGGTGGTAATTGAGTTTCTACCTTTTAGTCCCATTGTATTTCAATCATACAAACATGTTCATTAAGATCAAAATTTTCCCATATTTTCTCTTGGTTAATCCTAGATTTTGATTAAGAACCAAATTAAAAAATGACTATTTTACCCTTAGGGTACTTTACCTCATAACTCATTAAATACAACTCAAATAACTTGAGCATTCAGAGTGATATATCCATGAGTTAATTGAAACATCAGAGGAGCATAGTGTGACCTTTTTTTAATTTAAATAATTATTTAAATTCAGGAAATAGAGTTTTTAAAGTTGATTTATTTAACTATCTAAAAAAAAAATTATATTTATGAGAAAATTATTAGAGATTCCCTTAGGTCAGAGAAGCACTTAGGCAAAATTTCATGATTTTTTTGAATTAAATTATTATTATTATTTAGAAAATAATGTTTTAATTATCAAAATTATTTTATTTTTTTATCAGACTTCTCTGAGTTCATAAAACTCATAGAGTCAATTTTTGTATTTTTATGATTCTCCATTTCATTATTATAATTAGTTTAATGAGAAAATAAGGAAAATTCATGTTTAAGTTTTTAAAATTTATTTTTAACTTAGAAAAATTAGGATAAATATTCTAATGAATTCTAAGTGATTAAGGTAAATTTGTACACATTTTTAACCATTTTTTGGATTTTTTGAAATCTTTGATTATTTTAATTATTTTTAATTCAAAATACCTTTAAAAATGATATATTTTAACAAAAATAGATTTTATTTTTATTAAATGCCCTTGATCACAAGGAACTCAAAAAACAATTTTTCATGATTTTTATAAGCTTATTTAATTTATTATAATTATTTTTTTACAAGAATACAAAGTTTCTTTAAAAATCAATTTTAGTGCTTAAACTAAGCCAAATAATTTATAATTTTTTTCAATAAGTAAATATGATTTTTATGCACAATGTGGAATTGATTTTGTCAATTTTTGATAAGTATATAATTTACATAAATTAACACAAGATACATACACTTAAATAAATATAGAAATTTACAAAATTATTCAAGCCATCATGGTATTTTTTCTAAGCTTCTTTAACCATAGGAAACCTACTAAAATTATTCTCATAATTTTCCATGTGATCTTTCAATTTATATAATTAAAATAATCCAAAATGGTCAAGTTAGCTTAAAAATTAAAATTTTAAAATTAAAGCGTTTACCTTAGCTTAAAAATTAAAATGGTCACCTTAGCTCAAAATTTCAAACCATGGTGAGCAATGTTTGATAATGAATTAAAATACTCCATAGGGTATTTAATTCATTAAAAATCATGGAATAAGAAAAAAAATTTACTTTTAGTCCACCTTACTCTGCTCTGTTTACTGAGAAAGAGTGCATTTTTCTTTTATTTTAATGATTTTTCTAGAGAAAGATATGGATTTTTGAAGTTCAGGTATTAAAATAAATTCAGAAAATCAAATTTTTCTACTTATCCACACGGTGCAAACTCATTCTACGGCGGCTCTGAACTGACACGCGGCGCAATGCTGGCTCTGAACTCGCACACGGTGCAATGCCATTCAGTACACTTTCCACCTAGGCATTCCTCGCGGACTGCGGTTCATGAACCAAGAGTCTGTCTGGCTCGATCTCCTCCGTCCATTGAATACACGCGTGATCGGATGACTCCCCGTTATCGTCCTCAAGTGACTTATCCCGTAAACTGTTCAAACTAAAACCTTAAGATCTCTGCCTAGACTCAACCAAATCACATCGGGTTTGTTTCTAAACTTTCATCTACTCAAGAACACATCTATATGGTTAATCAAGTATGAAATCATGCCATTACAAATGGAGAATCAAAAGAAGATCGTGTAGGCCTCAATAAGATGGTTGTGGTAGCTTCAATTGGATCAAACAAACCTCTGGATGAAGTCTCAAGCCCTGTTGAATTGTCTAGGAATGATTTTGATCAAACACGATTTCAGGTGTTGGTCTAAAGCTACGTTAGAGGATGTTTGAGAGAGGGCTTTTGTGGGGGATCAGCTCCTTTCACTGTGGAAATGGTGTGTGCACAATTAATTGGATTTTGGTTCACTGTGGAGCTGGGGAGGAAAGTGTCCTGGTTTCGGCCTGATTTTGAGCTCAAAATTGAATTCTCATAGAGGGAACCAAAGGGGGAAGATGGTTGGATTGAGCTTAGGGATGCTTGGAGAGTCTCTGTTGAGAATTTTGCAGAGTTTTCTTAAGGATTTGGAACTCATCTCTTTTGACCATGGAGGGTGCTGATTAAATAGACAAGCTTGGGCTGGCCACCATGGCTAATTGATGGGTGCAAAGAGCTGCTTAGGTGGAGGCCTGGGGAGCTCTGAAGAGCAGTTAGGATGATCTGGCCACTAGGGTTGAAATTGAGTTTGTTTTAGGGGTGGTAGTTCACTGTTTTGACATATTCTGCCGAGTAGGGTGGCTAGCCAGAGCAAGGGAGGTGGTCAGGTGAGCCAGTGGGAGGTTTAATTATAGTTTACCCCTAATGGTTAGTGATGATGGTGGGGATATTTTAGTTTAGACCCAAAATTGGGATAAGATCCCTTAAACTAGGGGACCCTTAGTCCATATCTCACCAAGCTAGTTTAAGAGGGGTTTATCCTAGTCAATAGGGTGTGTTTAATGGTTGTGTTGCCATCAATTTGGTGACTTAGGCATGGTTAAATCAATTTTGGTGAAGGGGTTCAATTTGGGCCAAAAGGGCTAGAAGTTGGGTTTGGGTTAGGCTATCCATGACATTGAGCTCAATTGATTGGTCAATATTGTGTAGATGATTGTCATGAAGAGTTTAGAAAAGACTTGGAGTGATTTTGAATTGATTTGGAGGTTCAATGTGTGGGATTTTGAGCATTTGGTCTATTTGGGGGTGTTGGGCTAGACGTGGGTCTAGGCTGAGTTAAGTCCAAATTTATGGTTTAAAATGATCTATAGGAATATTATGAAGAGTTCTAAACATCAATTGGGTGCCAATTTTGGGGTTAGGGCATTTAATTTGATAGAATTTGGAGACATAGCCAATTTGGGGCAAAAGTGGGGATTTTGAATGTAGGTTGAGATTGAGTGAAATTGAGGCTTGAACAAGGCCAATTGAAGGTCCAATTTGATGTGTAGGAGTGTTATGAATGGTTTAGGATTCAAATTTCGGCAAGTTGAGTAGGTTATGGGGTTCAATTTGGTGGGGTTAAGTCATATTGTCAAAATTGGGGGTTTGACTTGGATCAAAATTGAGCTTAAAGCATGGGTCAATTAGGCTTCGATTTAGTTTTCATTGATCATATGAAAGATGAATTTGAGTTTATAATTAAAATTGGGGAGGATTGGGGCCAAATTGATGGATATTTGAGGTGAATTTGGGAAAATTTGGTCTTTAAAGGCAATTTGGGGGTTTTGGTCAAAATGGTCAAATTAGCCAAATGAGCTCAATTTAAGGGTCCAAGGTTTTGAAGACATTTGAAGTTATTTTGGATGTTTTGGGAAAGTGTGGGGTGTCAATGTTATTTTTGTAATTTTGGCAAATTTGGGGGTATTTTTGTAATTTTGGCAATTTTGGGTGGTTTTGGGAAATTTAAGTATTTTCAAATGTTTTGAAATGATTTTTGAATAAATTTGGGTATTTGGGGTAAAATTGGGAATTTTGGCCAAATTTGGGATTTCAATGGCATTTAGGTAATTTAGGTGGATTTAGGGGCAATGGCCAAGTTGGATATTTGGTAGAATTGGGGTGCCAACCATCATGCATGAGCTATGGACCAATGAAATCCCCATTTGTGCCCTCCATATACTGGTCTTAGCTAAACCCTAGCCTAGGACTAGTCTGTCTAGGGGACCATCTACATGAGTCTCCTAAAAGGTCAAGGGATCAAAGTCAACAATTTTAGGTTTAAGGTTGCAAGTGGGTATAGGTGATAGTGAGTGTAAGTGAGTGAACTAGCTCCAGACCAACACCTAGGGTCAGCCCTAAGGTCAAGCAGTCCTATGGGGACTCTCCTTAAGATCTTCCATACTGACCCCACCTACTAAGTGCTAGAGATTAGGACCAATATGTAAAACTTCAAGTTGATCAAAGAGGAGTTTAGAGTTTTTAATCGTGATGGTTCCTTTTCTACTCCTCTAGGAATAGTCAACAGGAAAGACCTTTGGCTACTAAAGGAGAAAAGCAAAACCTCAACCAAAAGTGAGGTCCACATGTTTGCATCCACTATTAATATCCACCTCATTCTTATGTATTGTCATCATCTTTACGTTGTAATGACTCCAAAGACCATGGGTAGCAAAGAAAGTACCCCTTTTATAAGAAAATTTTGTAAGCTCTAGAGCTCAAAATCGATATAAGGATTATTTGATAAAGAAAAATATGAATGTTGAAAGAGGTTTTACTAATCCTAGGGGCATGTTTGAGAAACTAATTATTAAAAAACAATGGGAGAAGTTTTTTATAATACCCCTGATAATGTGATATCTATAGTTTGAGAATCCTACACTAATCTCCTTGAAGCTAATAATGGATTAGTTTTTGTACAAGGAAAATCAATAAAAATTTCACCCTCTAGTGTTAATGTGTTATATTCCTTGGAAAATGTTTCTGATTGCTTTTATTCAAGATGTACTCTTACTAATGCACTTTTAGATAAGGTTATCAATAAGTTAGACAGTTACAGGGAAGTTTGAAATGTTAAGAATGGGTTTAAAACTTAACTTCCCTGCTAAACAAATGAGTGTGTTATGTCGTGACTGGCATTATTTATTTCTTCTAGAATGCTTCCTTCAACAAATGTGAGTAGAGTAACTAGAGATCTTGCTCTACTAAACTATTGTAAATAAAGGTTTAAACCCCTTAATGTTGGGTCTATAATTTACTATTCCATCATTAATACCACACATGAGGGGACTACTATTGGTTTAGGGCATCTTTCTACAATATTTTCTTTATGTTGAGATACTAGAGTGCCTAATAATAGTAAGGAAGAGATACTTCATTCTGTAAAGCCGATCTATAGCAGAAAAATTGTATTTTACAAAAGAAATATAATTTCAGAGAGAGGCATATAGCATAAGCAGCCTCATGGTTTCTCTTCTGACACGTCCCCTACTACTGCTCTAAGAGGAAAGTTTGGAAAACAAATACAAAGAGTAGAGGACAGTGCTTCTATTTTGGATGGTGAAGTGTATAGACTTACAGAACATTGCTCACATCTAGATTTGCAATATAAATTATTAATTTATATTTATTGTTTTTTTATATTAATTTATTAGATTTGCAATATATATTTGTTTCTCTTTGACTTCCAAGCCAGTTTATTTGTTGCTCTTTTAAAGATGTGCCAGAAGAATCAGTGGATTAGAGAAATTTCCAATCTATCCTTCCTACCAAATATACGAGTAGCATCAACCGATGGAGGAGGATGCTGAAGAAGAGGAATTAGAGGAAGAAGAAGATGATGAGGAGGAGGAGGAATGCCTTTTTTTTTTTGTATTTTAGTTGTACTAGACTTATTAATTTATGTTGTTTTGGATATTTGTGTATATTAGCTATTCTTCTATGAAACTCTTTATTTTAGTTGATATTTTGTTATTGTGAGCTTAATTTTTGTTTACCTTATTAGATATTTGAATTTTCTTTTCTGAATTTTTTATTCACCACTGTTGTTTATTCATACTTGTTACTGCTTACCAGTATATTTTACTTTAATTTTAACTTTTATGTATACACATGCTATAAGTAGTATGATTGTGAATTCTTTCTCGCTTATATTTCTGAAATGAATGCTATACATGTTAAAAAGTTAAGTTTGCGTGGAGGGGGGGGGGGGACTTTTTTAAACTTA
>NW_018251029.1:27966-33479 GCF_001263595.1 Phalaenopsis equestris
AAAATTTCAAAATCATCCCAAATATTTCTAAATATTCCAAATTTAAATTTTTTTACCATCAAATTGACCCAATTTGACCAATTTTACCTAATTTGACCAAATGCCCTAATTTGCCCTTAAAGGCCCAACTTTTCCCAGATTAACCCCAATCTTGCCCAATTTCAATTCCAAATCAAAATTTAACATCCCTAATACCGATTAAATCCAAATACAAGCTGAATTTAACATCATTGCAAGCTTAACTTCACCCAAATCAAAAAGCCCAAATTTTGACCCTATGCCTAAATTCCCCAAATTAGCCTTCCAATTCAATTCAAAACCACTTTGAATCCTTCCTAAATTCTTCATCACACCTTCCTACATCAAATTTAACATTTTTTTGGCCCAAATTTTGATCCAATTCAATCCAATTCTAGCCCAACATACTTAAATCCCAAAAGCTGAATTTTAATCAAAAAGCGCACATGACATTTTTTTCAATTTTTCTTATCACATATCTCATTAAAATCATTTCTTGAGTCCTAAATAAAAAAAAAAAAATAATTCCAAATAAATCATAATGCCAAACTTCACCAAAAATACCAAATAAATCCAAAATCCCCTTTCATGCAAAAGAACCAAACAACATGCAATCCATGAAGCCTCTCCCAAGCCATAGATAAGCCATAAGAGCCATGCCACATCACCATGCTATTAATGGAAAGGAGATAAACCAGTTTGAAATATACTTATGATTATTTTTAACCCACCTCAAGAAACACCTAAACCTCATGCTTATGGCAAATCACTTGGATAGGGACCTCACTATGTTGATTAAGTTGAATCATCTGATTTCCCTCAGCATCCAAACCCTCCTTGGTGAGTGAACCCAACCCCAAACCATGAATTGACCCAATTTGACCCAAAATAGCTTTTCCCCGATTCCAATTCAGTTCAATGTCTTTGTACATGGCCAACGCCAATTGATTTCACCAAATCCAAGCCCTGACCACCCTGGACTAGATGGTGACCTAAGTGCGGCCAGCCGACCTTCTCAGTACAATTGGGCACTTGCACTCTTCTTCCCTCCACCTAATCAAGATTTTTCACTCACTGGCCATCCATGATTTCCTCTCCTTCCCCCTCTATTTAAACTCGCCCTCACCGGCCAAGGAGGGAGAGCTGGAAATTCCTTGAAGAGACTTTGCCAAATTGTTGCCAGAGCTTGTTCAAGATCACCTGAGTGAAAGGCAACCATTCTCCAGCCTTCTTCCCCACTAATCAGAGCCAATTTCTCAACCCTAATTTGAGCTTAAAACATGACATCCCTCAAAACTCCACTAAATCCAAATTAATTGCACCCACACCATCCTTTGAGTGAGAGAAGAAGATTCCCCACAAAAGCCCCAGCACTAGAACACACTAGGGTGGACTTTGATCAACACCCAATATTGCTCTTGGTGGAACTTGTGTCTAGACAATTCACCATGACCAGAGACTTCATCCGCAAGCTCTTTGAACCTCCACGATGCTTCTCCAAGCATCAAATTGAGGCTTCCCCTCTTGGACCAAGGTATAAGATTTTTGCCTTATCCCGAGCTTATTTTAATTCTCCATGAGCATAGTATCGATTTCATAGTAGGTTAGCCATATGGATAGGTTTGTCTCACTTAGACAAGTCCATAGGATTAAACACGAGGTAATTTGGTCAAGTGTAGCTGGAGATATTAGGGTTTTAAGGTGAACAACTCACGAGATGAAGTAGTTGGGGATGATGACGGAACGTCATTGGATCAAGTGTGTATCGAATAGAGGGCTCTGATTACGTCAGACAGAAATAGGGTTCATAAAGTGCGGGCCAACTCAGACGGTGACGCTGAACTAGAAGACACAGCGTGGAGCTTCGGAGATGCCAAGAATGATGTGGCGCCATGTGGATAAGTAGAAAAATAGGGTTTTCCCTCATTATTTAAATAATAAAACTTAAACAATGCTTATCTTGGTGTATAAAAATCATAAAAATAAAATAAAAATACCCTCTTGCTAAGAGAACAGAGGAAAGCAATGTGAAAATGTTTCATGTTCATTTGATGCATGTATGATTTTTTATTAATTAAATGGTATTTTTTTTATTTGGATTCTCTATTTGCATAGACATTTCACCATAACATGGGACCATGGGGCCTTTGATGTCTCTGTTGTTAGGTATCTCCTTTGATTTTGCCATTGTCTGTGGGCATCTTTAACTAAAGATATCTAGTTTTCAAGTTAATTGACTGTTTTGGTAAAAAAATTATAATAATTAAAATATTCATAAAAAAATATAAAATTTATTTTGGTAGGTTCAATGTGGTCAGATGATCTTAGGAAAAATATAAACTTGATTTAACTTAACTCATTAATAATAACCCTAATTGTCATCAACCCCTAAAAATGATTAAAATTAAATTGGAGTAATTATAAATTTAAATGAAATAAAAATCATTCTCTACTGTAATTCAGTGTCAAAGGAGTCCCCCATAAAAATTTCAAGTCAATTGGAGTTAATTTGACCATTCAAATAGATTAATTAGATGAAATTGCATTTTTGGCATTAAACTAACTAAAATTCAACTTTGAAAATCACCAAATTTATTTTGGGAGCTCCTTATGACCAGAGGAATCTTAAAAGAATAAAATTGGAAATAAAACAAATACTTCATTTTTTAGCTATTTTTTAGCATTTAAATAATTAAAAATTAATTAAAAATCATAAAAATTGAAAAATTGTAAAACACACTAAAATATTACATTTGACTGCCTAAGCACTTAAGACCAATCAAAATTAATTTTCCTATTTTCCTAATTCAAGATATTAATTTTAATGGCTTAAAAATGAATTTTCTCTAATTTTTCACTATAATAATTCCAACAATTAAAATATAGTTTACAGAAAACTGAAATTTATTTCTTTGGGTTCCTTGGACTTAGAGAGATTTAATAAAAATATAAAATTGAATTTTTCACTTAAATAATATTTTATATTTTATTAATGCTCAAAACAAACAAATAATTATAATAATTAAATTAGCCCTCTAAAAATTATGAAAATTGGTCCAAGTGGTCCTTCCCTCTAAAAGTTATGAAAATTGGTCCAAGTGGTCCTCTGACCTAGGTGAACCTCTAATAATTTTCTCAAGCACAGAGGTTTTGTTTTGGTTGAGTTATTAAACTTTCATTGAAAATCTCTATTTGTGCATTAGGAATAATTATAATTCAGAAAAATCACATTTTCTCCTTTGATATTTAAATTAAGCCATGAGCGGGGTAACATAAATTTCTAAAGTCATTTCAGTTTGATTTAATGAATTATGGGGTGTTAAGGCCTTAGAGGCAAAAGGGTAATTTTGGAATTTAAGCCTTAACTAAATTTTAGGATTAATCAGAGGGTAAACGGGTAATAAATGATCTTAAATAATATGTCTTGATGATTGAAACATAAAAGGGATAAGTGGTAGCAACCAATCTCATTTTCGTCTTACAAAGGATAAATGTGTAATTTTTCAAAATTATTGACATTCAGAAGAATATTTAAAGAGGGGTTTATTAAGGTAAGGGGTTTTATTTTTGAAAATCATAACTCACTGATTTTAAGCCCTAATTAGTGGTTTTGAAATGATTTATGATTCATGATAATGATTAAGGGTATAAACAGTTAAATCTTTTTCTAAAACTACAAATCTGCCCATTAAGTTTTAAGGGCTTGGTAGTGAACTACACTTGATCAAAATTTTGTCTAATGAGGTTTAGAAAATAGCACATAATTAATTTACAAGCCCATTTTTTTTTTAAGCACTACAAGCCCATTCTTAAGAATCAAATTGATTAAATTCCTTAATTAAGTTTACCTATATAACTCATAAGTAAGACATCAAGTGATAATTACCGAACTTAAAGGAATAATCAACATCAAAGTTCATTGAACATAAGCGCGTGAACTGGATGAATTGTATAGCAAATATAATAAGGCCAAAATGAACTCGAGATGATTCAAAGAATTATGAAATGTCGAGGGTGTTACCCAAGACTTCTTCATGATCCTCTGGAAATCTTGAAGGACATCTGGACTTGTTATGATTTATTTAATGGAATCATCCTCAAAATTTGGACCCACCAGCGTATGATATGGGGTCTGGTAGACACACCTCAAATTGTACTCTCTATTTTTACTACAAACATGTTTTGATTCTTGTAAAATCATATATATATATATATATATATACATATATAATATATATATATATGCCTTGCAAGTACTAAACTTTCAGGTGGAGGAACGAGAAGATTCGACAGGTATGCATTTAAGTTATTGCATTGCAATTTACTTTTATGTATTGTTTCCTGCTCGCGAACTTGCATGTTAAACAATGATGTCACCCTGCATGTCAAAACCAAAAGCTTTAGGATAGCCACCAGAATGAAGCCAAAACTAAAATCAAACAAGATAAAATTCACCTCCACAAAATTCAAAATATAAGATAACTGAAAATTTAATCACAAACAAAACAAAACAAAAAAATTGCAATTAAATTAAAACGCCTCTATCGCATGATTGCAAATCCCTCGGAGTAGGTAACCTATGGTTGTTAACGAGATTTCCCACGGTCTAAATGAAAGTATGAAACTCCTTAAGTTGATTTTAGTAAATTCATTTGGCTTAAGTGAATCTTAAAGAAAATAGTTGTGTCGGAACGAGGGAACCGTGGGATCCTAACCTGTGTCACTCTAATCAACTTTAACATCCCTCGTAATATCTAAATAAATTTAACCTTAGGGAACAATTGATTTGACATCATAACTTGACATATTAGAAAACTTAAACTTGTTATGATAAGGAGCTTGGAGCTTGCATTGTAGGCAGCACAACTATCTTCAACAACAAAACATGTCTACGCCAGCTAAACCAATCCTCAGAATTAAATAACAATCCATAGAACTTTGAGGTTTTTTTCTTATGAAACATAAGTCCTCAACTTATCTTTAGGCCTTTGTATTGTTTTATTATATAATATAAGCTCTAACTCGTCTTAGGATTCCAAGGTTATTGTTTTTCACGAGTTAATTTCTCACATCTTCTAGGCTATTTGTGTGATCATTTCACATGAATATAATAAGCCCTCATTAATAAAATTGGCAGGATGAAATATTCAACAGTTCTATTTCCCAAAACTGAAGCCAAATAGTAGGACATTTTAGGAAGTCACTGAGGTTCTCCTTATGTTCTATGACATCCCCTAGTTTTTTTTCCTTTGGATTCTAAAATAAAATGTTCCAAATTTGAGTCATTCCCCTTTCACACCTCTTTGTCTGATCTCGTTGAAAAGTCTTATTCATTGGAACTCCTTGAAGATAATATTCACTGAATTTTATCGAGAGTTTTCTTAGGTGACATATGTTATCTAGGATATAATTAACTAAAGAGTTTTGTGTTTATAGGAAGCTTTTCCAAACCCAGCTTAATATAAACCCTATTTAATTTTTCATATTAAATATGG
>NW_018251029.1:33678-34307 GCF_001263595.1 Phalaenopsis equestris
ATATCGGCGGCCGACAACTTCCAACGGTCAACTCCTTAACTAAAAAAGTGTCGACAGCTTCTGGCGACTCTACTGGAGGCAAGCTTCTCTTTCCATATTAATTAGAGAATATTATCTTCATACATCGTTAATGTGTCCATGTCCCTTGTGGATCAAAATACCCTTCTCCTCTTGGCATGTTTCACCCATTTCTTTCTTGGGTGAGTACGGTCAACTCTTTCAGACCATAGGGTTGTCTGTTGAATCACCTTTGGACAGAGAGGTTCAGGAGTTCATTAGGACTTTTATCTTTGTGTGGGGTTGGAATCTTAATAAGTGTGTTGGTGGACTACTTCCACCTGGGCATTGTGCGTTGTAAAGTTGGTCCCGCACTGGGTCCTAAACTTCACTTTCCCCTTCGAGCTTGGTTTCCTATTTTAAAAATTAAATCGAATTATGTCGTGTTGTGCTTGCTCTCTAACCTTTTTTTACTTAATTAATTAAATTATTCTACTTTCAAACTATTTTTTACTAAATTTAAAGCCTTCACAAACTAAAAGTAAAATAAAAATTTGTCCAATCTACGGATTGGCCATTGTTAATTTTTTTAAAGTGTTCATACTAGAATTACAAGGTGTTGGTTAAATAAC
>NW_018251030.1:0-755 GCF_001263595.1 Phalaenopsis equestris
CAAAAATCTTCATTACAATCATCTACACAATATTGTTCAATTAATTGAGCTCAAAGTCATGGCTAACTGATACACCTAAAATATATAGTATTTTCACACATTTTTATACATATTTTTGAGATATTGCGCTTTAATGGAAGGTATTTTGTGTTTTTCTTGTAGATACAAGTAAAAATGAAAAAACATGCTTACAGGAGTGAAAAATGATCAAATTTGGAGCATAAAGGTGAAAAATTATGCAAAAGAGTTTTGGCGCCTAAGCGTCGGTTTAACACAGAAGGTCGCGCCTAAGCACCGAGACCCCGCGCTTAAGTGCTAGTGGCAGTTACTAGACTAGTAAAATTGGGTTTCATGAATTTCGAAGAGGTTTTTTAGGCACCCATTAGCTTAATAGGTGGTTGTAACCAGCATGGACGAAAATTATCATGAAAGGATGCGTCTCTTGGTCAAATACATCGAATCAAGACACATTTTGAAGAGATCCCAAGGCACCTCTTAGAAAAATATAAAAGAAAGAAGAGAGGACTTAGAAAAGAAAAGAATCCTGAAAATATTGGCAAGTTGTGAAAGTTCTTCTTTGGGGAGTTAGTTCGGAGAGATTTTCAGGAACTACTTTTTATTTACTTTATCTTTTTTGTTATTTTGTTTTGAGTGATTGTAAAAGAGAAGAGATTCAAAGGAACTTTAAGAGTTTGGTGGAGGACTTGAGATAAGTTTTTATCTTTTTTTTTTAGACTACTTTTGGTTTTAATTAA
>NW_018251030.1:1191-11436 GCF_001263595.1 Phalaenopsis equestris
TCTAGTAAGGGTAAAGAATAATATTGCTCCTATTTGGCATAACACAATTTGCATACTTCCACAACAGAATTCCTATACTTATTACTGATTCATGATAAGAAGAAAGATGTTTTCATATTAAATACTTTTCTCATACAAAAACTTTAATTATCTTTTTACTGTTTCATTAAAATATCAAAAATATTTAAATTTTAAATTCCTACAAAAAAGTAATTTTTAGTTTAAGTAATTATCTTTTTAAAAAATAGAAAAAAACTTTCTAAAAAGTGCATATTGCATAATCTTCCCTGTGGGTTTGATATTCAGGTCTTAATCAAAAAGTCCTATATTACTTGATAACGATACGTATACTTGCGTAGTATCCCAATATAAATATATATAAATTAAAAAGTTAAATTCTTATTTTTTTTCAGGATCAAGTTTTTTGTTTTGTTGCAAAATTATAAGTGAAAAATACCATCAGAACTATTGCTATACTATGCATAATCATTAGGATCTGGGATCACTAGTGTAACCCAAACCTGGCCATTTGGACCCACATTGGACCCATTCTCCAAAATTGACCTAGCCATGTCAAATTAATCAAAGCAAGACTTCAACAACCAACTTTTGGGTCCTAAAAACCAAGCTAGACCCACTTAACCCACCCTAGATGAGCCATGGACCAAAGGTCCCCTAAATAAATGGATTTGTTTCCTTAATTTCTTAAGCCAAAGATATCTTTTCCAAAACCTATCACTAGCCCAAATTAAGTGTTGTGACAACTTCCTTTGACGTTTTTGAGCCACCTAAGGACCTCCCCTGCCATTTTCGGCTGGCCTAGTCACCAGAGCACCTCAAAATCGAGAGCCACCACACGTAAATCCTCACCCAATTTACCCATCTGAGCTGTCCCACTCTCATTGGCCATTTGTGTCACTTAGCTCACAACCTCAACAAGCTTTTGCACCCATAGCCAGGCTCTGAGCTCCCCTCTTTGGCCATGGATATAAAATGGCCTCTTCATGGCCAAAGTTTGAGGTGCTGAAATTTTCTCAAAGAGACCTCCTTAGTAACCTAACCACTTCCCTGCCCTAATTTCCCTTGTCGGAGTTCAATTTTAGAGCTCAAATCCTTCCCGGAAATAGGACACCCTCCACCATAACTGCACGCCGAACTAAAATTAAATTAAACTTGTCCAAACCTTCACCACAGTGAGAGAAGAAGCCCCATAAAGCCCCATCATACAGAGCCTCCAAGATAGCTCAAGACCAACACCTGAAATCAACCTTGATCGATTTCATACTTAGGCATTTCACCAAGACTTGGGACTTCATCCTCAGGTACTTTAAACCTCCACGAATGTGTCGAGCACATCTGATTGAGGCCTCTCCTCTCAGACCAAGGTATAATTTCTTCCCCTCATTCTGAGCTTCATTTGATTCTCCATTAATGTACACTTGATTTCATGGCATGTTTACTGTATGGATGTGTTCCTCTCACTTGGACGAGTCTATAAAATCAAACCCCATGCAATTTGGTTGAGTGTAGCTCAAGAAATTAGGGTTTTAGGTTTAACGGTCACAAATTCACACCAGTTGGGGATGAAGGAGGAGCGTCGTTCGATCTTGAGTGTATCTAGTGGATGGACCTGATGGAGTCAGACGATGGAGCGGTGCATAAAGTGCAGAGCTGACACAGAAGGCGGTGTCCAACCAGAGTGCACCACGTAAGTCTTCGGAGTTTCCGTAGGATGAGGTGGCACTGCGTAGGATAAGCACAAAAATTAGGGATTTTTAGATTTATTTAATTCAACCAACTTCAAAAATCCATAACTTTGTGTAGAAAAATTAGAAAAAATAAAAAAAATATCCTACTGCTTAGTGAACATAGAAGAGCAATGTGGAAATGGTTTGAAGTTTATTTGATGCATGTGTGTTTTTTAATTAATTAAATATGGTTTTAAGTCTTTTGATTCTCCATGCATTTAAATATCTCACCATGGCATGCCATTAGGGTCATTTGTAGCCTCTATCTTGGGGGATCTTCCCTGATTTTCCCAGTCAGGAGAGACCCCTAGATAGAGATAATTATTTTTCAAGTTTATGTCTATTATTGGCATATATAATCATAGTAACTAGCATGAGCTAAGTCATTAAGAACACACCTAATTTTCACAAAACCCTAAAACACAAAAGAAATTAATTTGGAAAAAATAAACATCTAAATGACTTGATTTTAATTCTTCACTATAATTTAAAGTTTAGAGGACTCCCCATAAAAATTTCAAAACATTTGGAGTTCATTTGATAACCTAATTTAATTTTATAAGTGAAAGACCTCTTTTAACACTTAAAATAATCATAATAATTAAAATATAACTCAAAAAATTATAAAATTAGTTTTTGAGAGTTCTATGTGATCAGGGAAATTTTCTAAAAATGAAATTGTAATTAAAGTAAGAATTTCATTTTAAGCATATTTTAAATATTTAAATAATGAAAAATTTATAAAAATCACAAAATTAAAAAAATTCATGGAAATGTTCTAAATTATTTCCTAAGCCCTTAGGAGCATTTAGAATATTTTTCCTAAATTTATAAGTGAAGATATTGAATTTTAAAGCTAAAAAATAATTTTAAAAGGCTAAAAATGGATTTTCCTTAGTTTCTTACAAAAATAATTCTAATAATTCAAAGAAAAATTTAAAAAATGTAACATTTATTTTTCTGGGTTCCATGACCTTGGAGAGATTTAAGAAAAATATAAAACTTAATTTTACAAATTTAAATATTTTATAATTAATTAATTCTCTAGAATTTAAAATAATTCTAATAATTCAAATAAAACTAAAAAAATCATGAAATTTTATGAAAATGGTCCCCTAATTTAAATATACCTCCAGTAAAAATTTTAAGTTATTAGGCTTTTTCTTGGTCAAGTTATTGAATTTTCTTTGAAAAATCCTATTTTTGCATGTAAATAATTATATAAATTAAATTAAATTTTGAAAAATCACAATTTCTCCTATAATGTCTTAATTGACTCATGAGTGAAGTAGGATAAAAATTTTAAAGTCATTTTAATTAAATTTGATGAATTATAAAGTGATAGAGCGTGAGGGGCAAAGGTATAATTTTGGAAATTTAGTTTTAATTAACATTTTGGCTTAATTCAAGAAGGGGAAATGGGCAATCTTTGATCTTAATTAACACGTTCAGATGATTGAAACATAAGGAATTAATTGATAGAAATCACTCTCATTTTTCTTAATTAAATGATAAATTTGCAATTTCTTAAATTATTAAAATTTGGAAGACTATTAAATTAAATGATCATAGACTTAGGGGTATGATTTTGGATGTTAATAACTCACTAAATTAATACCCCTATTTGGTGTTCAAATGACATTCAAATGTTTTGATAATGAATTATTATAACTTAAATTCAATTTCTTTCAAAAATTAATAATATATCACCAAGATCTTAAGGGCTTAGTAGTGACCGAGGCTAAATCAAATTTGGTTAAATGAGGATTAGAAAAGTGAATGTAACTAGAAATTGAACACCTTTAAAACACTACAAGCCTAAGTTAAAACTAAAATATGCTAAGTGTCTTAATAACATTAACTTGCCCTTTTAAGGGTCTTCACCCACATAATTCTCAAATTAAATGAAAAATGGTAATCACCTTACCCTTAGGGTTAAAAAATGTCAATGTTCACTAAGAATTGAATGTACTCACAAGAGGAATTATTAAGCAACATAATAAGTTCAAATGAGCTCGTGACTTTTCACCAGGCGGTGAGAGGGAAACATGGATTTAAATGAAAGCATGAAACTCATTAAGTTGAGATTAGTAAATTCATTTGGACTAAGTGAATCTAATGAAAAATAGTGGTATCAGAACGAGGAAACCGTAGGATCCTAACCGGTGTCGCTCTAATCAATTTTAACATGCCCCCATAAAATTTAAAGAACTTTAACCATATGGACATTTGATTTGACACCATAACCTGACACACTAAAAAACTTAAACTCGTCGCAATAAGGAGCTTGGAGCTAGCATGGTGGGAATCACGACCATCTTCAACAACAAAATATGTCTTCCCCAGCTAAACCAATTTTCTTTCTTAGAATTAAGCAACCAAGCCATAAGATTTTGAGGTTGTCTGCTTATGCAAGATAAATTATCTACTGTACAATATAAGCCCTAACTCGTCTCAGGATTCCAAGGTTATTGTTCGTCACGACCTAAATCCTCACATCTTCCAGGCTATTTGTGTGTTTATTTCACACGAATGTAAGCCCTAACAATAAAATTAACAGGACAAAACATTTGAGTATTTCTCTTCTAAACTGGAGCCAAACCATATGATAGCTTCAAAAGTCACCGAGGTTCTCCTCCGGATCTATGACATCCCCCTAGTTCTTCCTCCTTTGGATTCCAAAAAAAGAAAATTTTCCAAATTTGAACCATTCCCTTTTCACACTTCTATGTCTGATATCGTTGAAAATTCCTGTCCTTTTGACCTTTTTGAAGACAATATTTCTTGATTTTTATTGAGAATTTTCTTAGGTAACTTTTGTCATTTAAGATGTAATTAACTATAGGGGCTTGCCTTTATAGGAAGCTTATTCGAACCCAGCTTAATATAAACCTTATTTAAGTCTTCATGTTAATAGGAAAAATTGTCGGAAAATAAAATGGTTTTGCAGACCAAACAGATGTTATATATTTCTTAGTTTATTTAATCGAGTCTCATCCACAAGTCTTGTGTTTATCCTTTAGGATAGATATAGGATTTGAGGTATAGCTCTCTTTCATTTAAATTATGAAAAATTTGAGGTCATTTTGATTTAATATTTTTCTACATATATCATTATATATATATATATATGTGTGTATGTGTGTGTGTGTAAATTAAATGTTTTTCTGAAACAGTCGACGAGATTTTGATTCCGGTGACGACAACTTACAACGGACAACTCCTTAACCAAAATTGTGCTGACAGCTTCTAGTGACACCACTGGGGACTGGCTTTCCTTTCCATTTAAATAAAAAAATATTATCTTCATACATTGGTAATGTGTCCATGTTCCTTATGGACTACATTACCCTTCTTCCGTTGACAGACTTTACCCATTTTTGTCTTTTGAAAGTACGTTCAACTCTTTGGACTTAAGGACTGTCTATACAATCACCTTTAAATAGAGAGGTTTAGGAGACCATTAATGACTTTTTAATCTTCATGTGTGGTCGGATCCTCAATAGGTGTGTTGGTGGATTAGTTCCACCTGGGCATTGTGCGTTGTAAAGTTGGTCCCGCACTGGGTCCTAAACACTTCACATCTCTCTTTCGAGTTTGATTTGCTGATCTGCAAATTAAATTGAATTGTGTCGTGCTACATATTCTCTTTAATTCTCCTTGAATTAATTAAATCTTACTACTTTCAAACTACTTTTACAAAAATTTTAAAACCACCACAAATTAAATAAGGACTTACCCGATCTACAGATCGACCTCTATTAATTTTTAGTGCTTGCACTAGGATTACGAGGTATTGGCCAAATAGCTGACCCCAGAGATTTCTCTTTTGAAGCTGCTGCAATGTAGTGCCCAACGCTAACTTTTTCTTACGACCTGCTGACGAGCCGCAACGCCTGCAACGTCACTCTCACCATCAAGTTTGGAATCAGATTTGAAGATCTTGAGGTCGTTCTCGGGAAAGCACAGTTCATTGCAATGAAAGTCGTTGCTCCAAGGGATCAGGAGCCGTCTGCCGAGTTTAACTTGAACTGCCTTTAGGATTTTCGTTCTTGTAAGAAGGTCAAGACTACTATCGCCTCAGCACCCACCAAGTCTGTTCCTCCCGCTTCTGCTAAGGGAAAGGAAGTTATGATCATTGAAGTCCCAACTGAAGGGTTAGCTGTCCCTCCCTCAGTATTTGAAATCGGATCAAGTTTGAGGACTGCGCCGTTAACCCGAACCCAAAGGAGAAACCACAACAGAATGGTTCGAAGGGCTACTAAAGACCAAACTCCTAAAGAAGTACCTGTTGATGAAGATCCTCACCAAGATGAGTCAGGATTATCGGAGACCTATCCACTTCTGCGAGGGAGTAGGTTCCATCTCTTAATGGATACCAATGGGTACAAAAGTATCCAAAAGATCACAGCTACTTTAACGTTACTTTATGGACATAGTCATGAGAGGAAGAAGTCTGCTCCGATCACCCGATTCAGCTCAATTTTTCAGAGACTAGGAAAAGGTTGATCAGTTGGTGAGTTACTCAAATGAGTAGGACGTGCAGTATCCCCTCACATGAAGAATGAATAAGAAGAAAAAAATTCTAAAGGGCACTAGATCTGCCAGACGCTCCCAAAAGTCAATTGAAGCTTTACCTACTCGTATTCCTGTCTGGTTCTGCTTGGGAAGCAGAGTTGATACCACCACTGTTACTACCGATTACTACCGATTCTACCATCAGTAGACCCGCAGGTCGTCGACCAGTTAAGTCGCATTTGGGTCTCAAAAATTCTACCAATCACCCACTATACAAATGTTACTAAAGTTTCAAAGGAAAAAATGAAGAGAGTACCTAGTACTGTATTTGGTCTGCACCATGGGGAGCATACTTCTCCTTGAAATGCTGATGTCTCTGCTAAGAAACTTCTTCTTAAGACATCACCGTCAAAGAAAAAGGTGTGGATACCAAAGGTCATTGTACCAATACAGTTCAGTAAGGCCTCAGGGGAAAATTACAGAATGAAGTCAGGTCTGAAGTAACTAACATTGTAGCAACAATTGCCAGCGAGATGGAGGAACAAGTGGAGGAGTTCCAACAGGGTCCTCCAGATCTTAAGACAATCCAAGAATCAATAATTGAAGAAAAGGTTGAAATGCTCAGGATTGATATTTCTGAGTTAGCACGAGAACATGGGGTCAACATTGATGGTGATAAAGATTTCAACTTTAACGAGTACCTCAAAGAAGATTTCATGGATATACATGTCATAAAGACCAGAGCCACTGCATCTGCTCATGACGCTTAACCTTTTGTCAAAGAAAACGCTGTAGATGAGTTGCGTAGGGCTATCTTCTTAAGGGAAAAACAAGTCAGCCAACTGGAAACAAAGGATAGAAGAGATGGCCACAACCATGGCCGCCATGCCACAGTTCAAGGACAATCTTAAACCCCACAGTTAGCCTCTCCAGAAGTTAATCAACCAGAGATTATACATATCACAGATGAAAGAGGTGAAGCTGTCTCAGGAAACAGAGATGAGCAACAAAAGAACAATTCTCCATCAAGTGCCATGCCGGAAAAGGAATTTAAACAAATGGTCGAACAAGTTCGAGAGGCTTTCACCCAATTTAAGGGTGGTGCATTGGTTTTAAAGAGCAGACTTTACCCAGAGGAGTTCGATGTCGTACCCTACCCTAAGGGTTTTGTGTCGCCGAACTTTAAGATAATCGGCGGGACTGGAAATCCCAGGCATCACATAGCACTAATTTAATACCTCTATTTGGTGTTCAAATGACATTCAAATGTTTTGATAATGAATTATTATCACTTAAAATTAATTATCACTTAAAATTCAATTTTTTCTAAAAATTACTAGTATACCACCAAGGTCTTAAGGGCTTAGTAGTGACCTAGGCTAAATCAAATTTGGTTAAATGAGGACTAGGAAAGTGAATGTAACTAGAAATTGAACACCTTTAAAACACTACAAGCCCAACTTAAAACTAAAATTGGCTAAGTGTCTTAATAACATTAACTTGCCTCTTTAAGGGTCTTCACCCACATAATTCTCAAATTAATTGACAAATAAAAATCACCTTACTCTTAGGGATAAGAAACGTCAATGTTCACTGAGAATTGGATGTATTCATAAGATGAATTATTAAGCAACATAATAAGTTTAAATGAGCTTGAGACTTTTCACCAGGAGGTGAGAGGGAAGCATGAATCTGCTTCTTTCTCCTAACCTTTTGGATACCTCGGAGGTCTACTAAACTTAGTATGTTTTGCTTAATAAAATCATCCTTAATCAAAATAATGAGGGCTCACCAAGATATGATTTAGGATTTGGTAGATCACCAGAACCTTATTTCCCCACTTTACATAAAATGCTTTTAATATATAAATACTCTTGCATGCATTTTGAGTTTCAGTGGAAGATGACGAGAAGACCATCCAGGTACGTTTTTATTGTAATTTATTTTTACTGTATTTCTAGTACTTTACTTTTCAGTACATTACTGTACTTACCTGCATGTATGAATAAAAAAACAAACTTGCATGTTAAACAACAATGTCACCCTATAAGAAAACAAAAATTGCTAGGATAGCTGCAAAACCAAAACCAAAACTAAAATTAAGCAAGATAAAATTTACCATAACAACATTCAAAACATAATACAACTCAAAATTTAATCACAAATATCACAAAAACCACAATTGAAATTAAATTAAGACGTCTCTATCTGATGATCGGGAATCCCTCGGAGGAGGTAACCTATGGTTGCTAAACAGTCTAAATGAAAGTATAGAACTCATTAAGTTGAGATTAGTAAATTCATTTGGATTAAGTGAATCCAATAAAAAATAGTGGTACCAATAGGAGGGAACCGTAGGATCCTAACCGGTGTCGCTCTAATCAATTTTAACATGCCCCCACAAAATTTAAAGAACTTTCACCATAGGGACATTTGATTTGACACCACAACCCGACACACTAGAAAACTTAAACTCGTCACAACAAGGAGCTTGGAGCTAGCATGGTGGGAAGCACGACCATCTTCAACAGCAAAACATGTCTTCCCCAGCTAAACCAATTTTCTTCCTTAAAATTAGACAATCAAGCGATAGGACTTTGAGGTAGTTTGCTTATGCAACATAAATCGTCACCTCATCTTTAAGCTTTTGAACAACTCTACTGTATAATATAAGCCCTAACTAGTCTTAGGATTCCGAAATTGTCATTCATCATGACCTAAATCCTCACATCTTTCAAGCTATTTGTGTGATCGTTTCACACGAATGTAAGCCCTAACAAATAAAATTAACAAGATGAAATATTTGAATATTTCTCTTCTAAATTGGGGCCAAGCCATAGGGTAGCTTGGGAAGTCACCAAAGTTCTCCTCTGGATCTATGTCATTCTCTAGTTCTTCCTCCTTTGGATTCCAAAAAAAGAAAAATAGGAGGGAACCGTAGGATCCTAACCGGTGTCGCTCTAATCAATTTTAACATGCCCCCACAAAATTTAAAGAACTTTCACCATAGGGACATTTGATTTGACACCACAACCCGACACACTAGAAAACTTAAACTCGTCACAACAAGGAGCTTGGAGCTAGCATGGTGGGAAGCACGACCATCTTCAACAGCAAAACATGTCTTCCCCAGCTAAACCAATTTTCTTCCTTAAAATTAAATAACAAGAAATTAGACAATCAAGCGATAGGACTTTGAGGTAGTTTGCTTATGCAACATAAATCGTCACCTCATCTTTAAGCTTTTGAACAACTCTACTGTATAATATAAGCCCTAACTAGTCTTAGGATTCCGAAATTGTCATTCATCATGACCTAAATCCTCACATCTTTCAAGCTATTTGTGTGATCGTTTCACACGAATGTAAGCCCTAACAAATAAAATTAACAAGATGAAATATTTGAATATTTCTCTTCTAAATTGGGGCCAAGCCATAGGGTAGCTTGGGAAGTCACCAAAGTTCTCCTCTGGATCTATGTCATTCTCTAGTTCTTCCTCCTTTGGATTCCAAAAAAAGAAAACGTTCCAAATTTGAACCATTCCCCTTTCACACCTCTATGTCAGATCTTGTTGAAAATTCCTATCCTTTTGACCTCTTTGAAGACAATATTTCCTGATTTTTATCGAGAGCTTTCTTAGGTGACTTCGGTCATTTAAGATGTAATTAACTATAAAGGCCTATAGGGGCTTTCCCTTATAGAAAGCTTGTCCGAACCCAGCTTAATATAAACCCTATTTAAGTCTTCATGTTAATAGGGGGAACTTATCAGCAAATAAAACAGTTTCACATACCAAAAGGATGTCATATATTTCTTAGTTTATTTGATCGAGCCTCATCCTCAATTCTTGTGTTTATCCTTCGGGATAGATACAGGATTTGAGGTATAGCGCTCTTTCATTTAAACTATGAAAACTATGGCTTCAATTTGATTTCATATTTTTCTAAATTATATATATATATATATATATATATGTATA
>NW_018251030.1:11625-16873 GCF_001263595.1 Phalaenopsis equestris
TATATATATATATATGTGTGTGTGTGTGTGTAAATTAAATGTCCTTTCGAAATGGCTGATGGGATTTCGATTCCGGTGATGACAGCTTCCAATGGTCAACTCCTTAACTAAAATTGTGCCGATAGCTTCTGGCGACTCCACTGAGGACTAGCTTTCTCTCCATTTAAATCAAAAAATATTATCTTCATACATTGGTAATGTGTCCATGTCCCATATGGAATAAATTACTCTTCTTCCATTGTCACGCTTTACGCATTTCTGTCTTGGGAAAGTACGGTCAACTCTTTGAACTTCAGAACCGTCTGTACAATCACCTTTGAACAGAGAGGTCTAGGAGGTCATTAAGGACTTTTTAATCTTCATGTGGGGTCGGTTCCTCCCTAGGGGGGGGGTGGTGTTAGTTCCACCTGGGCATTGTGCGTTGTAAAGTTGGTCCCACACTGAGTCCTAAACACTTCACATCTCTCTTTCGAGTTTGATTTGCTGATTTGCAAATTAAATCGAATTGTGTCATGCTGCGTGTGTGTTGACCTCATTTTTGGTTGAGGTCTAGTTTTCCTTTTTAGTATCCTAAGGTCTAGCCATAGGACTTCCTGTTGACTATTCCTAGAAAACTAGAAAAGAAACCCTCACCATTAGAAATCTAAACTTCTCTTTACTCAACTTGAAGTTCTACATATTGGTCCTAATCTCTAGCACTTAATAGGTGGGGTCACTATGGGGGAGCTCAAGAAGAGTTTCTATAGGACTGCTGGACCATAGGGTTGGCACTGGGTGTTATTTTAGAGCTAAGGCACTCACCAGCAATCACCTCACTTACAACCACTCACAAGCACAAACCAAAATTTCTTGACTTTGATCCCTTAATACGTTTGTGATACTCGTGTAGATGGTCCCCTAAACCCACGGACAACCCACTGACCCTAGACTAAGGTTTAGTTAAGACTAGTACATAGAGGATAAAAATGGGGTTTCCATTGGTCCATGGCTTATTTATTGTGGTTGGCACCCCAACTCTACCAAAATGCCCGACTTAGCCTTTTGCCCCTAAACTCCCCCAAATTACCTAGATACTCATGGGACCCTAAATTTGGCCATAATTTCCAATTTACCCAAAATACCCTAATTTTTTCAAAAATCATTTCAAACCTTTTGAAAACACCCAAATTAACCAAAATCATAAAAAATTGCCAAATTACCAAAATACCCCTCCTTAGCCCAAAATTCCAAAAATTCCAAAAAATATCAAAAATTCCCAAAATATTCCAAATATTCCTAATTTCACTTTTCTCAACTACCACATGACCCAATTTGACCATTTTGACCATTTTCACAAAAACTCCTAAAATTGTCTTTAAAGACGTAATCTCCCAAAATCCACTTCAAATGTCCATCAAATTGGTCCCCAATTCCACCAATTTCAATCCTAAACTCAAGTTAATCTTTGATATGACCAATATAAACCAAATACAAGCTCAATTGGCCCATGAATTGAGCCTAATTTTGATCCAAATCAAAAGCTCAATTTTGGCCACATGACCTAATCTCACCCAATTAAACTCATAACCCACTCAATTTGCCATAATTTATGTTGAAAACTCTTCATAACATTCCAATACATAACTTGAACTTCAATTGGCTTTGGTGAAGCCTCAATTTCATTTAATTTTGACTTAAGTCCAAAAGCCCCAAATTTTGCCCAAATTGCTATGCCTCAAAATTTCACCAAATTGATTGCGTTAACCCTAAAATTGGCACGCAATTTATGTTGAAAACTCTTTATGATATTTCTATTGACAATTTTCAAAAATAAATTTGGACTTAGCACAACGCTAGCCCAATCTAGTCCTAAGCATGCCCAAAATGACCAAATCTCCAAAATCCTTCAAATTGACCCTCCAATTGAACTCAAAATCACTTCAACACTTCACCAAAAAATGTTCCTCACAATCATCTACATCAAATGAACCATTCAATTGGGCTTGAAATCATGGCTAGCCTAACTCAAACCCAACCCTTGATTATGTGTTAAATGGACCCATGATCAAATCTGACTAAATTAAACGCAACATGACCAAATTAACTCCACGATATCCAATCCTAGGACCCCTAGGACTGAGCCAAGACCACCTAACCCAAGCTAAATGAGCTATGGACCAAGGGTCCCCCAAATTAAGGGATTTATTGCCTTAATTGCCCAAACCAAAGATATCCTTGCCAAAGCTTCCGACCAACTTAAGTTAATTGCTTTGACTGATTCCCCTAAGGTTCCTGAACTCCTAGCCACGTCCCCCTACCATGGCCGGTAAGCCTAGTTACCGGAGCAACCAAAACTGAGGGCCACCCCCTCTTAAACTTCACCTAATTCAAACCTAGAGGCCAGCTAACCCAATTTAAATTTAGGAGCCCCTCTGCCCTCCACCTAAGCGTCACATTCCACCCAAACATTAGCCCTGGCAGCTAGCCTAAATCAATATTTATAAAAGCTCCCCTTCATGGCCATGGAGGTGGGCTGAAAAAATTTCTCAGAGAAACCCCTCCAAAGTGCTCACAGAGCCTCTTTGAGACCTCCTCAATGCAATCCAACCACTTCCCTGCCCTAATTCCCCTTGCAAGAGCTCAGATTTTGAGCTCAAAACCTTGCTGGAGATAAGAAATAACTCCTCACACCTCCACAGTGCACCAAAGTCAAACTAAATTCACCCACACTATCACCACAGTGGAAGGAGAAGAAGCCCCATCAGATCCCCCTTCCACATAGACCCTAGCATAGCTCTAGACCAACACCTGAAATTGATCTTGGTCAAATTCATACCTAGACCTTACACCATAGCCAGAGGCTCAATCTCTAGCCTCCTTGGACCTCAACAAACGTGCCGAGCACCACTGATTGAAGCTTCCCTTTTTAGAGCAAAGGTATTGAACTCCCTCTCTTCCCGAGCCTATTTTGATTCTCTATTTGATTAGGCTTAATTTCATGGCATCTTAACTATATAGATATGTTCCTCTAGTCTAGAAGAGCATTTTAAAAAAATTTCATTCGATTTGGTTGAGAATAGGGAGATATCAAGCCTTGAAGATGGACGGTCCTTGGGCTAGGCCATTAGGGACGATGACAGAGAGCTGTTCGATTGCACGTTTATCTTATTAACGGATGAGATCAAGCCGGACATCACTTCCTTACGAAAACCGCAGGCCTAGTCACCACTGAGGTGGATGGCGACGTTGAATGGGAGCGCGCCGCGTGGAGTTTCAGTGCCGCCGTAGGTTGACATGGTGCCAACGTTTATATAGATAAATAGGGTATTTTCTGATTTAAATAAATAGCCTTAACTTCAAAAATCCATATCTTGGTGTAGAAAAACCACAAAAATACAATAAAAATTCCCATTTGCTCAGTGAATAGAGGAGAACAATGTGAAAATGATTTGAAATTTATTTGATGCATGCTTTATGTTTAATTAATTAAATACTATTTTGAGTCTTTTGATTCTCCATGCATGTAGACATTTCACCATGACTTGAAATTTTAGCATGTTGTTGCCTCTGTCTTAGGGAACATTCCCTAATTTTGCCAAAGTTAGAGGAGATCTCTAAACAAAGAACCATATTTTTCAAGCTTATGTCTATTATTTGCATAAATTAATCATAATAATTAGCATGTTGCCTAGAAAAATCCAAGAAAATTTTGGTAGGTCTACTATAACTAGTGAACTATTTGAAAAATTTTTCATGAGCCAAGTCATTCAAAATGCACCTAATATTCACAAACCCTAAAATACAAATAAAATTAATTTTGGGTAACACAAACTTCTAGATGATTTGATTTTTAATCTCCACTAAGATTCAAAGTTCAGAGAACTCTCCATAAAAATTTCAAAACATGTGGAGCTCATTTAATAACTCAAAGTCATTTTTCAAGTTAAATGACATTTTTGGTACTAAAATAATTTTTAATAATAAAAATGTAACTCAAAAAATTATAAAAATTCATTTTTGGAGTTCTCTGTGATCAGAGCAATTTTCTAAAAATAAAATGATATTTAAAATAAAACCTTTATTTTTAGCCTATTTTTAAATATTTAAAATAATTAAAAATTCATAAAAATCACAAAAATAATAAAATTCATGAAAATGTTCTAAATTATTTTCTAAGAACTTAAAAATAATTGGAATATTTTTCTTTACTTTCTAAATAAAAATATTGTATTTTGAAGCTAAAAATAATTTTTAAAGGTTAAAAATTGGGTTTCGACTAAAAAAATTCCAATAAACCAAAGTAAAATTAAAAAAAATATAAAATTTACTTCTTTGGATTCTTTAACCTTAGGGAGATTTTTCAAAAATGCAAAACATAGTTTTCCCGATTTAAACTATTTTATATTTAATAAATACGCTAGAAATCAAAATTATTCTAATAATTCAAATAAAATTTAAAAAATCATGAAATTTTGTCTAAATAGCTCTCTAGTCTAGGTCTTACTCCAGTAAAAATTCCAAGTGATTAGACTTCACCTTGGTCAAGTTAGCAAATTTTCTTTGAAAAAATCCCATTTTTGCATGAAAATAATTATATAAATTAAATTTTGAAAAATTTCATTTTTTTCTCTAATGTCTTAACTGACCCATGAATGAAGTAGGATAAAAATTTTATAGTCATTTGATTTGAATTTGACAAATTATGAAGTGTTAGCACCTTAGGGGAAAAAGTGTAATTTTAGGAATTTGGCCTTAATTAACATTTAGGCTTAATTCAAGTAGGGAAATAGGCAACCTTTGATCTTAATTAACTTGTTTGGATGACTGAAATTAAAAAGGGGATTAATTGGTAGAAACAACCTCACTTCCCTAATTAAAAGGATAAATTAATAAATTTCTAAATTATTAAAATTTGGAAGTTTATTAAAATTAAACGAGCCTAGGACTTAGGGGTATGACTTTTGAAGTCAATAATTGATAAATTTAATACCCCTATTTGACTTTCAAATGAAATTCAAATAATGAAGCATGAACACCTAAAACTTAACCTTTTCAAAATAAATTAAGACACTCACCTAGGTCTTAAAGTCTTAGTAGTGATCTAGGTTAAATCAAGATTGATTAAATGAGGATTAGGAAAGCAAACATAGCTAAAATTTAACACCTTTAAAGCACCACAAGCCCAATTAGGACGAAAAATTTGGCTAAGTGTTCCAACAACACTAGCTTGCCCCCTTTAAGGGTCTTCATTCACATAATCTTCAAAATT
>NW_018251030.1:16964-19041 GCF_001263595.1 Phalaenopsis equestris
TCGAGTTTCAGGTGGTGGAACGAGAAGACTCGCGAGGTACGCTTTTATAGTTTACAACATTTTATTTTCTTAAATTGTGCTTACTTACCTGCATGTATGATGACATCTTCTAAATTTGTAGTAAAAACACAAACTTGGATGATAAACAATGATGTCATCCTGCATGAAAACTAAACTGTCAGAATAGCCAAAAGACCAAAACCAAAACCAAAACTAAAATCAATCAAGATAAAATCCACCGCCACAACATTCAAAATATAAAACAACTCAAAATTTAATCACAAACATCACACAGAACAACTACTGCAACTAATCTAAGACGTCTTTATCGGATGATCGGAAATCCCTCAGAGGAGGTAACTGACCAAAGGAAAATATGTTGAGATTCTCATACCTATTTTACACTATTTTTTATGATATTGCACTTTAAAGAAAGATATTTTTGATGTTTTATTGTAGAAATGATGAATTAGGGTCATTGGAGCAAAAAGAGGTAAAAAGGAGAAAATTTGGAGCGAAAAAGACCAATATGTGGAGATTTTTTGAACTAGGGCACCGATGGCAAGCCCAACGGCGCTGACGGCGAGCTCAATGGCGCCGACGGTGAGAAATTCCCGAGACTCCAAATTAAATGATTTAGAAAGCCCGCCGACGGCGCCCTCGAGGCCGCTGACTGCGAGATCAGCGGTTATGTCCAAAAATGCATTGAATGAGGACGAATTTTGGAGGGATGATTAGGAGAAGGATGCTTAGGCAACTCTTGGAAAAACTCATCCACATATTTAAAGAGAAGAATTTGGATGAAAATAGAAGAGGTGCTAGGGAAGATGCTCAACAGTTAGAGATCTTAGAGGTTAGAGAGGTTGTAGCAGTGTGTCTAATACTGAGGAATTCTCGAGAGATTGTAAGAGTGGAGGGAAAGTGAGAGATTTCATCCTCCTTGCCACTTCGAAGAGGAATTTTGTGTGTTGTAAAGAAAGGAAGAGATTCAGAGGAATTTCAAAGAGTTTTCTTGAGGAGAAATTAGAGATAAGTTTATTTATTGGTACTTTGTATGACTTCGCTTTTTCATTTGAATTCCGAGTTTTTTTGTGTCTTCCCCATGAGTTCTGAGTAGTTTTCTCTGTCTTTTTCTTTGTGGAGTGATTGAGTGAGTGAGTCAAATCATGATTAGAGTAACGGACAGATTAGGATTATTAGAAATTTTTTACTTGAATTGCAACTTATTTTCATATTTAGTTAACTGTTTTACTGTGTACTGATTTCAAATTGTATGCGTAAATTTGGACATGAAAATCTGATACCCTACGATTTATAATTAGAACGCACTGTTAGAAAAATTAGAAGATTGAGAAGAGAACCTAGAAATTCTGATACAATGGAAAACACTGTGAACAATCAAGGAATTAAAATGAACACCAACCTAGACCCCTACAAGATTAGGCAAATCCTATAGCAGATGAAATTCACTTATCTATCCAAAATCCTGATGTAGTTGCTAATTCATTTGAGCATAAATCTGCTACTATCCAAATGGTACAAAACAATCAATTCAAAGGTACACCAAATGAAGATCCAAATTTACACCTCAGAACTGTGTGCTAAATTTAAATATGACAGAGTTTCGAACGATGTTGTTAGACTTAAACTTTTTCCTTTTTCTTAAGAGATAAACCTAAGATGTAGCTAAATTCATTAGCACCCCAATCTATTAGAACTTGGGGGGATTTAGCTCAAAAATTTTTTGTTAAGTATTTTCTACCTTCAAAAACTGCTAAGCTTAGAAATGATATTACTTCTTTTACTCAATTAAAAAGAGAGTTAATATACGAAGCTTGGGAAAGATTTAAGGAACTCCTTAGAAAGTGTCCACAGCATGCTCTAGCAGACTGGTTAATCATTCAAACTTTTTATAATGGGTTAGTAGGATCACTTAGATCTATCATTGATACTGTTGTTGGAGGTTCATTAATGTCTAAACCATTAGATGAAGCTTATTCATTTAATAGAAGAAATGAATATCAGCAATTTTCAATGGCTCCATGAAAGGGTAAATCCTAAAAGAGTAGCTAGTATC
>NW_018251031.1:0-2005 GCF_001263595.1 Phalaenopsis equestris
TTTTCAATAATACCGAAATAACCCAAAAATAACCCAAAGTCTTTATTTTTTGGTTATTTCTGGGGTATTTCAGTATTATTGAAAATAACCTGAAAATAACTCAGAAATAACATATGCCGCACGTAAAGCTACGTCATGAGTCCGGACAGAAAAAACGCTCCAACCAAACAACCTCTAAAATAAATCAAAAGCCAAAAAACAAAATACAAACAAAAAATTGAGAAGAACATAAAAAAGCATAAGCAAGAGGATTCATCATCAACAAGGTGAGAAGTAAAACTTAATATACTTTGCCAAATTTTGATTTTTCTTCCCATTTTAAAGAGTTAAGAACTAAGTCAATGTTACATCATCCTTCGGGTATTCTAAGAAAACTTGTGCCAAGCACATACCACGTGAAGATATGCATACATATCATTATATACAGATCATTCAACTCATGTATTTACATATCTAATGCCAACACTTGAATTTTTACATATATTATGAACATCTAGATTTTAGATGTATAAATATGTATGCAACTGCCCAATTATGAAAGGTATATTATTTCACACTACATTCTTATTTCAACAGAGAAATATGCAAATCGTAATAAAATCAATATCTTACAAATTAAGCAGATTTGCATACACATCACTCAATTACTATGTATTTACATATCAAACATCTAAACTTTCAATTTTTACATACATAACAACACCTTACCAATGCATGTAAATGTATATTCCACCTTTTAAAAAAAAAGTTAACATGATTGTACTTTTTATATGATATGAAAACTTTTAAGTGCTATAAAAAATAAAGAAGCATAGTTTAGATATCAAACATGTAAATACATATGAATTCGGTGGTATGTAAGTAAATACCACAATTAGTTCCCCCAAAACAATATTTCCTCAACATTCAGTTCGTCTCGTAAAAGAAAACGTGGACGTAAAATATTTTTGCCTGTATCCGAGTTGGAAAGCTGAGCAGAGAAGAAGCCACAGAACTCTACTGCTTCAGTTTTTCTTCAACTTTTCAAACTTGTCTATTGCAACCTGTAACTCATCATTGCCTCCAACTGCCCTCATGGTGTAGTAATACACTCCAAGGACGAAGCTAGTCAAGCCACCAGCAACAATCCAGTTCTTCGTCCTAGGGGCAAGAGACCCGTATCCGGCAAAGGAAGACATCTTGCTTGAACTCTAAACCCTTAATCGAAAAAACAAAGGGAAATTTACATACATACCACATAAGTCTTATGTATCTGCATATCAAACACCTAAAATATTTACATTTTTAAATCTATGCATGAAAAGCTATATTTTGCTTGTAAAGAGTTGGAAAAAGGAAGTATTTTTATGTTAAAGAATTGAATGGTCTGCATGTAAGTATCGAAGTGTAGGTATTAGATATGTAAATATATAAGAATTGTGCAGTATGTATGCAAATGCCCTGAAAAGTAAATGTAGTTGCTTTTAGCCAAAAAAATACAAGAATATCATGAAGATAATTTAAAATAATTTTTATTGCATGTCTTGTAGTGCATTTACTCCATTGGTGATGATAGAACTCTACTTCTAAAAAGGCATGCAAAAAAAAAACCTTTTTTGTGAATCTAGTTTTCATGGAGGAAGAGAAAAAAATAATTAGTTGTGAACAAATCTTAAATCTTCATCATATACAATATAAGCAAAATTAAAATCTGGAGGATTCAGATCTACAGGTTTCTAAACATCAAATCTCTTTGTATGATCGATATTATAAAAAAATGAATCCCATAGTCACATGTCAGTGTTAGTAATAGAAACACAAACTCAACCTACAATTGATTGGATGAATCAAACAATAAATTTAATCCCTGTGAAATAATATGTATATTCAAAGAAGAATCTTTCAAGAATATTACAATATGTGAAAACATTATTCATCGCAACCTTTATTTCAAACAAGGCATGCGCAAACCAACACGTCTCAAAAACAACAACATTAAGATATATCGATCTTAAGATCCGTTTGG
>NW_018251032.1:0-475 GCF_001263595.1 Phalaenopsis equestris
AGTTTCTAGACCTCAACCAAAAGTAAGGTCAACACCCATGAAATGAAATGTGTTTCTCCCAATGTTATAAAAGTCGTAGCCCTTTCAGAACATATGTTTCTCAACACATTTTAACATTTCAATTGGCCAGATCAAAAAGTATGCAAGTGATTATGCTATTGGAGCTGTTTTAGGATAAAAATATGATAAAATTTTCAAAGTTATTTACTATGCTAGTAAAACTCTTAATGAAACTCAAATTAATTATACAACAACTGAAAAAGAGTTATTAGCAATAGTATATGCCTTTGATAAATTTAGATCATATTTGATTGGAAATCATTGTATAGTGTATACAGATCATTATGTTATTAAGTACTTAATGAAAAAGAAGGATACTAAACCAAGACTTATAAGATTGATTCTTCTTTTACAAGAATTGGATTTTGAAATAGTACATCGGAAGGGAACTGAAAATCAAATTGCTGATCATTTT
>NW_018251032.1:567-2355 GCF_001263595.1 Phalaenopsis equestris
CGACATTGTGAACTATATTGTTAGTGATCTTAAACCCTATGGAATGACATACCAACAAATGAGGAAATTTATTTATGAAGCTAAGACTTATTTTTGGGATGACCCGTATTTATATAAACAAGGAAATGATTTGATCATTCGAAGATGTGTACCATTAGAAGAAACTTATGAGATTATCCAAAAATGTCATTATTCTGATTTTGGGGGACATTTTGGTGTTGATAAAATACATTACAAAATTCTACAATCTGGTTTTTATTGGCCTACAATTTTTAGAGATGTTAATGCTTATATCAAAACTTATGATAGATGTTAAAGAGTAGGCAATATTTCTAGAAGAAATGAGATGCCCCTCAATTATATGCTAGAAGCTGAAATATTTGATGTTTGGGGATTAGATTTCATGAGACCATTTACACCATCTTTAGAAAATTTATATATTCTGTTAGCAGTGGACTATGTATCCAAATGTTGACCTAGACGTTATTTAGACTTTATTTATAACAACTAATATTTTAGACTTTATTTAGTGACCTAGACGTGTTAGAATGAGAATTTGGACATTAAGTTGACCGTGTAAAAATGTGCACTAGCGCTTAAGCGCCAGATTTGGTGCTTAAGCGTGGTAATTTAATCACATGTGCAAATTTTGATTTCTAGATGGTGTAACTACGATTTAGTTGGAATAAATGTGTCTTGGCAGTTTCGAGTAGTGCCTAGAAGTTATGAGCGGGAATTAGGCCTATAAATAAAAGGGGTTTGTGATGGAATTTCACCCCGGATTATTTTTAACCATAAAAGTCTAAGAGAGAGAAAATGTCTTCATGAGAGATGGATTTGAAGAAGAAGGAAGAAGCCATGAGGAAGAATTTCATTAGTCAAAGTGCACAGGAAATGTATAACGGTTTCTTAGTCGTCAGTATTGAAGGGATATTGGAGAAGATCAACCAGATGGAGAATATTATATCTGTATTAGAGACTAAGGTGCTTGAATTGCATGCTCATCTAGAATATATTGGGTGGCAACTTAAGATGCAATTCAGCCATACCAGTTATGTAGAGGAAGTGGATAAGGCAATGTTCCTTAAGCAAAAGTGGATCGAAGATGATAGTATTAGAGCTTATCACCACCGTCCATTTTATCAACTCTATCTAATGAACACTGGCAGTAAGTTAAGTGTTAAGATATATGTGTTTGGAGTCATGTTTTTATGTGTGTTAGTGTTTATTTCTTGTGTTTAGTGTTTGTGTCACTTATGTGTTTAATTGTAAATGTGTGTTAAGTGTTTTGTACTTAGGAAAATTTTCTCATCCAAGACTATTTGGAGAGAGAACTAAGTGTTAAATGTTTTTTTACTTGTTTGTGAATTAATATAAGTTTGTTTTTTATGAAATTTGTGTTATTTTTAACCTCGAATTGAATTAATTATTATGGAGAATTTTGAGAGAGAAGGGAGTTATTGGAAGTAAAAATAGTCATTTATGTGCTATGAGACCATTTAGGGGTGGTTTACTTAGGCTAATAGTGCATTTTACTTGAAAAATAAAAATTTCAAAAATTTTGCACTGACGCTTAAGCGCCACATCTCGCGCTTAAGCGCGATCCAACCCGAGAGGTAGACACCTAAGCGCCACCTACCCGCGCTTAAGTGCCGGTTCACGAAAACTGGTTCACGAACGGTTAAAAGTGATTTTTTGTCCAAAAATGCCATTTTTAATGCCTCCTATCATCTTCACCAACTCGAGTTCACGATTTTGAGGGCTAGGGCAAGTGAAATTTGGAGATTT
>NW_018251032.1:2381-8909 GCF_001263595.1 Phalaenopsis equestris
TTTCTTGGTGGAATCAAGTGAGATTTGCTAGATCCAAGTTCCTTGAGATAAGAGTTTTACTTCTATGCAAAAATTTTGGATTTTCACCATATATTTTAAGCACATTTGGAAGATTTTGAAAATTTATTATTCATGGTGAAAAGTGAAGAAAAATCTATGGAAATTGCTTGGGAAGTTTAGTTAGTGCAATCAAAAGTTTAGTTTAGTGATTTATACTTGATTTTTAAAGTTATTTTTGGAATTTATCAAATTTGTAGAATAACACCAAGAATGAAAAGGAGCAAAAGAAAGAGCCCATTTGATTAGAGCAAATTTGTCAGTTCAAAAGCTCAAGATCGACATAGTGACACTCTACAGCCACAAAAATTGACTCAGGAGTGATGTTTTAAGAGTCCGGGTGGAGAAGTGGAAGACCTGATAGTCCATCGACAATGGGAACAATTTTTTTGTTTCTCTATTGTCACTGTAATTTCTGTTGTATGGGAGTTTTATGCAAATCTCCCAGAGGCTGAGGACAATTGAGTTATGGCTCGAGGGAAGTTGTTACCTTTTAATCTAGAGGTAATCAACTTGTTTTACCATTTACCTCCGAAGACTTTGTATTTTTATGCAAATTATAGTCCTACGAAAGCATAATTGGACGAGATCATATCTTATTTGACTGTTGGAAGAGGACTTTGGAAGATTAAAAATAAGAGGAGAGTAATTTTTCTAACGTCAAAGTTGTGTGCACCATCAAAGACTTGGCACTATTTATATCTGCTCGTCTGCTTCCTACATATAATCTCAGTGAAGTGACCAGAGAGAGAGCAACATTGTATTTTTGTATTCAAGAGGGAAAGCCCATCAACATGAGGCTTTGATATATCACACTATCATCAGTTCAGTTGTTGCTGCTACTACTGCAGTTATGGGATTTGCTTCCTTGATATTTTCTTTAAGCGAGCAGTCTGAAGTAAAGTGTGATAGTTGGGAGGAAGTTTTGTTTCCTCAGAAGCCCATTACAAAAGTGAATGTGAAGACTTATTTGGAGCATTTGATTTTTGGCTGGAGAGGAGGATTTTTCAGGAGCTATGGATTAGAGACTTCTGTTGCATCTACCTCTGCTGCATCTTCATCAAGACCATTGTTGACCTCACTTTTGGTTGAGGTTTAGTTTGTCCTCTTTAGTAGCCTAAGGTCTAGTGATAGGACTTTCCTTTTGACTATTCTAAGAAAACTATACAAGGAACCCTCACCATTATAAATTCTACACTCTTCTTTATTAAATTTGAAGTTCCACATATTGGTCCTGACCTCTAGCACTTAGTAGGTGGGGTCACTATGAGAGAACTCAAGGTGAGTTACCCTTAGGACTACTGGACCTTAGGGTACCTTAGGATTTGACCCTGGGTGTTGGTCTAGGGTAAAGACACTCACTTGCAATCACTTACACTCACAATCACTCATTACCTTTAACCCAGCATTTCTAGGCTTTGGTTTGGTCCCTTGATACTTTTGGGAGACCCATGTAGGTGGTCCCCTAGCCCTAGGCTAGGGTTTGGCTAAGAACACTACTTAGAGGACCTAAAATGGGGTTTCTATTGATCCATGGCTTATTAATGGTGGTTGGCACTCCAACTCTACCAAGATACCCAACTTAGGCTTTTGCCCCTAAACCCCCCCTAAATTACCTAGATACCATTGAGACCCCAAATTTGGCCAGAATTTCCAAATCTACCCAAAATACTCAACTTGGTTCAAAAATCATTTCAAACACCTTGAAAACACCCAAACTACCCAAAATCACCAAAATTTTCCAAATTACCACAACTACTTAGCCCCAAATTCCAAAAATTCCAAAAAATCGTAAAAATTTCCAAAACCTTTCAAATATTTCCATTTTCATTTTTCTCAACTATCACATGACCCAATTCGGCCAATTTGACCATCTTTGACCAAAACCCCCAAATTACCCTTTAAAGGCCCATATTTTCCCCAAATTACCCCAAATGTCCATCCAATTGATCTCAATTTACCCCAATTTCAGTTTTAAACTCAAATTCAAGCTTGATGTGACCAATCTAGACAAAGTCTAAGCTCAATTGGTCCATGATTTGAACCCAATTTTGAGCTAAGCCAGAAACCCAATTTTGGCCTTATGACTTGGTTCCACCACTTGGTTCCACCAAATTTAACCCATGGCCTACTCCATTGGCCACAATTTGTGTGAAAACTTTCATAACAACCCTATACATCAAAATTGACCTTTAATTGGCCTTGGTGAGACCTCCATTTCATTTGATTTCAACATAAGTCCAAAAGCCCCAAATTTGCCCCAAATTGGTCATGTCTTAAAATCCCACCAAATTGAGGGTCTTAACCCCAAAATTTCTACTCCATCCCTTCATAAAAAATCTCCACAACAGCTCCCTTGATCATTTAAACCACTTTAACCCTTACCAAAGCATAGCATGCTCTTGACTATGCTTTGATCACTTGAACCCACATTGAACCTATGCATTAAAGATGGCCTAACCACCCCAAGGTCATCAAATTAATTCCACCTCAACCATTGGTTAGACCCTAAGATTGAGCCAAAACCCATCTAACCACCTAAACTATGCCATGGACCAAAATTCCCTCAATTCCCTCAAATTAAGGGATCTAAATCAAGGGATATTATTTCCAAAAATGCATGTGCTTAAGATATCCTTACCAAAATTAGGTATTATTGCACTAAATTGCTGTGTAGATTCCCCTGGATGCCATGAGCTCCTAGCCACCTCCCTCTGCCATGGCTGGCCGGCCTAGTCCCCGGAGGAGCTTAAAACTGAGAGCCACCCCCATGGAACTTCACCCAAATCAAACCTAGAGGCAGCTCAGCCGAATCAAGTTGTAGAGCTCCTCTGCCCTCCACCTAAGCACCACAATGAACCCAAACATTTGCCCTGAGAGCCACCCCATGGCCATTTTTATAAAAATTCACCTCCACAGCCATGGAGGTAGTGCTAAAAATTTCTTAGAGAGAGCCCCCCAAACTTCTCACAGAGCTTCTCTCAGATTCCCTTAGTGCAATCCAACCCTCTTCCCCCACTGAATTTCACTGTGGAAACTCAATTTTGAGCTCAAACCTTTGTCAAAACCAAGGACAGAGCTCATTACACTTTCACAGTCCACTAAACTTCAATCACTTGTGCCCACACCTTCACAACCAATAAAGAAGCCAAAGTCTCATAAAATCCCACTTTGAAATAACCTTTACAATTGCTCTAGACCAACACCCAAATCTGGCTGTGATTGAAATCATATCTAGACATTTCACCAAGACCAGAGACTCAGTCCCTAGCCTCCATGAACCCCAAAGAACGTGCCGAGAGCCTTTGATCAAAGCTTCACTTCTCAAAGCCTAGGTATAAAACTTCTCCTTCTCCGGAGCCTATTTTGATTCCCCATTTAATTAGGCTTAATTTAATTGCATGATTACCTTATAATTATGTTCGTCTCACTTAGATGAGTCCATATGATCAAACCGGAGGTGATTTGGTTGAGTCTAGGCTAAGATCTTAGGGTTTTAGTGTGGACGATCACAAGATCACTGTATCGAGGACGATGACGGGGAGTTGTCCGGCCGCGTGTGTATCAGATGGATGGAAGAAATCGAGCCGAACAGTGCTTCCATACATGAACCGCGGGCCGAGTCAGCACAGAGGTGGACGGCGGCGTCAAATATGAGCACGCCGTGTGGAGCTTCAAAGCCTTCGTAGGTTGATGTGGCACCGTGCGTTTAAATAGATAAATAGGGATTTAATTAATTCATAAAATTACCCCTAACTTAAAAAATTCTTATCTTGGTGTAGAAAAATCACAAAAATAAAATAAAAATACCCTCTTGCTCAGTGAACAGAGGAGAACAATGTGGAAATAATTATAAGTCCATGTGATGCATATTTTATTTTTAATTAATTAAATATTGATTTGGATGTTTTGATTCTCCATGCATGTAGTAATATCACCATGGCTTGAAATTTTAGCATATTGTTGCCTCTGTCTTAGTAAACATTCCCTGATTTTTCTAAAGTCAGAGGAGGACCCTAGACAGAGAATCATGTTTTTCAAGTTTATATGCATTATTGGCTTAAATTAACAATGGAAATTAGCATGTTGCTTAGAAAATCTAAGAAAATTTTAGAAGGTTTACTATGACTAGAGAACCCATAGGAAAATATCTCATGGGCCAAGTCATTCAAATAAACCTAATCTTCACAAACTCTAAATCACTAAAATAATTAACTTTGAAAAATACAAAATAAAATGACTTGATTTTTTTATCTCCACTATTTTTTAGGATCCAGAAAACTCACCATAAAAGTTTCAAAGCATTTTGAGTGTATTTGATGGCCTAAATTGAATTTTCAAGTTAAATATCTTTTTTCGCACTTAAATGATTTTAGAAAAATCAAAATATAACTCAAACATTTATAAAAATTAGTTTTTTGAGTTCTCTATGATCAGAGATATTTTCTAAAAATAAAATTATAATAAAAATAAAATGGATTTTAAAATAAAAACTTGATTATTTAAATAATTAAAAATTAATAAAAATCACAAAATTGATAAAATTCAGTAATTAAAAATCCATAAAAATCACAAAAAAAATAAAACTCATGGAAATATTCTAAATTACTTCCTAAGCATTTAAGAACAATTAAAATATTTTTCCTAATTTTTTAAAAAAAGATACTGAATTTAAAAGCTTAAAAATAATTTTTAAAGGCTAAAAATGAGTTTTCACTAAAATAATTCCAATAAATCAAATAAAATTTAGAAAAAACAAAACTTAATTTTCCCTATTTAAAATATTTTATATTTAAGAAATACCCCATAAATTAAAATAATTCTTAAAATTCAAATAAAACTCAAAAAATATTGAAATTTGGTCCAAAATCATCCCCAGTTTAATTCTACCTCCAATAAAAATTTCAAGGGATGAGCATTTACCTTGGTCAAGTTAGAAATCTTCTTTGAAAGGTCCTATTTTAGCATGAAAATAATTATTTAAAATAAATTAAATTTTGAAAAATCATATTTTCTCCTCTGATGTCTTAACTGACCCATGAATGAAGTAGGATAAAAATTTCAAAGTCATTTGAATTGAATTTAACAAATTATGAAGTGTTAGAGCATTAGGGGCAAATATGTAATTTTGGAAATTTAGCCTTAATTAACATTTAGGCTTAGTTTAAAGAGGGAAATGAGTAACCTCTGATCTTAATTTGGATGTTTGAAACATAAGAGGTTAATTGATAGAAGTCAATCTCACTTTCCCAATTGAAAAGATAGGTTAATAAATTTCTAAATTATTAAAATTTTCAAGTTTATTTAAATAAAATGAACCTAAGACTTAGGGGTATGACTTTTGAAGTCAGTAATTAATCAATTTAGTACCCCTATTTTTATTTTCAAATAAGATTCAAATCATGAATTATGACTACCTAAAGCTTAATCTTTTCAAAACTAGTTAAGACGTTAAGACACTCACCTAGGTCTAGACACTCACCTAGGTCTTAAGGGCTTAGTAGTGACTTAGGCTAAATCAAGTTTCATTTAAATAAGGATTAGAAAAGTAAGCATCATTGAAAGTTAAAACATCTTTCAAACATTACAAGCCTAATTTTGACCAAAATTTGGCTAAATGTTCTAATAACACTAACTTACCTCTTTAAGGGTCTTCACCCACATAATATTCAAAATTAAATTACAAATGATAATTACCATATTCTTAAGGATAATTGAGACATCAATGTTCATTGAGCATTAGAGTGTTTATAGGATGAATTATTAAGCAATATAATAATTTTAAAAGAGCTTCAGACTTTCCACCAGGCAGCGAAAGAGTAGCACGGACCTGCTTCTTTCTCCAGATCTGTTGGATACCTCGGAGATATATTAAACTTAATATATTTCACTTGGCAACATCATCCTTAATTAAACTCCTAGGGACCCACCAAGATATGACATATGATTAGGTAGGTCATCAAAATTTTACTTCCCTATTTCATATAAACTGCCTTAATATGCCTTTTGAGTTTCAATGCCTTTTGAGTTAACATGCATTTTAAGTTTCAGGTGGTGGAATGAGAAGACCCACCAAGTACGCTTTTATAGTTTTTAGCATAGTCTTTCTTGTACTTTCATACTATACTCTTATACCTGCAAATTTGCATGCTAAACAATGATGTCACCCTGCATGAAAACTAAAACCATCAACTATCAGGATAGCCACAAAACCAAAATCAAAAGTAAAATTAAAATCAATCAAGATAAAATTCACCCCACAATATTCAAAATTCAATATAGATTGTTAATAGAAGAATAAAAGCATAAAAAAAATATAAAATAAAGAAAAATAACTAAATTAAGATGTCTCTATCGGATGGGGAATTTACTATTCTTTTTTATGGGACGTACGGTTGCAAACGAGGCTTCCCACAGTCTAAATGAAATTATGGAACTCATTAAGTTGAGTTTAGTAAGTTCCTTTGACTA
>NW_018251032.1:8919-10160 GCF_001263595.1 Phalaenopsis equestris
AATAGTGGTGCTGGAATGAGGGAACCGTAGGATCCTAACCGGTGTCGCTCTAATCAAATTTAATATGCCCCCATAAAATTTAAAGAACTTCAATCATAAGGCCACCTGATTTAACATCATAACTTGACACACTAGAAAACTCAAACTCGTCACGGCAAGTAGCTTGGAGATAACATGGAGGGCAGCATGACCATCTTCAATAGCAAAACCTGTCTTCCCTAGCTAAACCAACCTTCCTTCCTTAGACTTAAATAAGAAAGTCATAGGACTTCAAGTTTGCTTGCTTATGCAACGTAAATCCTCGCCTTATCTTTAGGCCTTTGCGTAGCCCTACTATACAATATAAGCTCTAACTCGCCTTCGGATTCCAAGGTTGTCATTTGTCACGACCTAAATCCTCACATCTTCCAGGCTATCTATATGATAGTTTCACACGAATGTAATCCCTAACTAATAAAATTGGCAGGATGAAACACCTAAATATTTCTCCTCAAAACTAAGGCCAAACATTAGGATAGCTTGGGAAGTTAATGAGGTTCTCCTTTGGATCTATGACATCCCCTAGTTCTTCCTTCTTTGGAATCTACAACAAAATATTCCAAATTTGAACTAATCCCCTTTCACACTTCTACGTCCGATCTCATTGAAAAGTCCTACCCTTTAAAACTCCTTGAAGATGATATTTACGGATTTTTATTGAGAGTCCTCTTAGGTGACTTTGGTCATTTAGAATGTAATTAACTATAGGGGCTTGCCCATATAGGAAGCATGTCTAAACCTAGCTTAATATAAACCCTATTTAATTCTTTATGTTAAATAGGTGAACTTGTCAGCAAATATAAAGGTTTTGCAGACCAGGTGGATGTCATATATTCTTTAGTTTATTTGATCGAGCCTCATCCTCAAGTCTTGTGTTTATCCTTCAGGATAGATACAGGGTTTGAGGTAAAGCGCTCTTTCATTTAAACTATGAAAAATATGGGGTTAGTTTGATTTCATACTTTCTAAACTTCAACGTCCTTCCGAAGTAGGTGACAAGATTTTGATTCCAATGACTGACAGCTTCTTACGGGCAACTCCAACCAAAAATAACGCTGACAGCTTCTGGCGACTTCGCTAGGGACAAGCTTTTCTCTCCATACAAATCAAGAAATATTATCTTCACACATCGGTAATATGTCCATGTCCCTCGTGGACCAAATTACCCTTCTTCCGTTGACATACTTTACCCATTTTTGTCT
>NW_018251032.1:29053-63219 GCF_001263595.1 Phalaenopsis equestris
AAAATAGTGGTGCTGGAATGAGGGAACCGTAGAATCCTAACCGGTGTCGCTCTAATCAAATTTAATATGCCCCCATAAAATTTAAAGAACTTCAATCATAAGGCCACCTGATTTAACATCATAACTTGACACACTAGAAAACTCAAACTCGTCACGGCAAGTAGCTTGGAGCTAACATGGAGGGCAGCATGATCATCTTCAATAGCAAAACCTGTCTTCCCCAGCTAAACCAACCTTCCTTCCTTAGACTTAAATAAGAAAGTCATAGGACTTCAAGTTTGCTTGCTTATGCAACGTAAATCCTCGCCTTATCTTTAGGCCTTTGCGTAGCCCTACTATACAATATAAGCTCTAACTCGCCTTAGGATTCCAAGGTTGTCATTTGTCACGACCTAAATCCTCACATCTTCCAGGCTATCTATATGATAGTTTCACACGAATGTAATCCCTAACTAATAAAATTGGCAGGATGAAACACCTAAATATTTCTCCTCAAAACTAAGGCCAAACATTAGGATAGCTTGGGAAGTTAATGAGGTTCTCCTTTGGATCTATGACATCCCCTAGTTCTTCCTTCTTTGGAATCTACAACAAAATATTCCAAATTTGAACTAATCCCCTTTCACACTTCTACGTCCGATCTCATTGAAAAGTCCTACCCTTTAAAACTCCTTGAAGATGATATTTACGGATTTTTATTGAGAGTCCTCTTAGGTGACTTTGGTCATTTAGAATGTAATTAACTATAGGGGCTTGCCCATATAGGAAGCATGTCTAAACCTAGCTTAATATAAACCCTATTTAATTCTTTATGTTAAATAGGTGAACTTGTCAGCAAATATAAAGGTTTTGCAGACCAGGTGGATGTCATATATTCTTTAGTTTATTTGATCGAGCCTCATCCTCAAGTCTTGTGTTTATCCTTCAGGATAGATACAGGGTTTGAGGTAAAGCGTTCTTTCATTTAAACTATGAAAAATATGGGGTTAGTTTGATTTCATACTTTCTAAACTTCAACGTCCTTCCGAAGTAGGTGACAAGATTTTGATTCCAATGACTGACAGCTTCTTACGGGCAACTCCAACCAAAAATAACGCTGACAGCTTCTGGCGACTTCGCTAGGGACAAGCTTTTCTCTCCATACAAATCAAGAAATATTATCTTCACACATCGGTAATATGTCCATGTCCCTCGTGGACCAAATTACCCTTCTTCCGTTGACATACTTTACCCATTTTTGTCTTGGGAAGGTACAGCCAACTCCTTGGACTTCTAGACTAGCTGTTCAACCATCTTTAAACAGAGGGGTTTAGAAGGTCATTAAGGACTCTTTAAATTTTCATATGGGGTTGAAACCCCAATAGGTGTGTCGGTGGACTAGTTCCACATGGGTGTTGTCTGCCATTAATTGGGTCCCGCACTGGGTCCTAAAATACTTCACATCTCCCTTCTAATTTGATTTGCTATCTTGCAAATTAAACCAAATCGTGTTATGCTGCACACACTTTAAAATTTTCTTATATTAATTAAACTTTACACCTCTTGTTTTTTCTTAAATAAAATATTAAAACACCCATGAATTAAGACCCGCCCGGTCTACAGATCAACCTCTACTTTCAGTGCTTGCACTAAAAATTACGAGGTTTTTGGCCATATAGCTAACCCTGAAACTTTCTGTTTTCAAGCCTTCTACAATGACCTACCCAACGCTGACCTTTTCCTGCAACCTGCCAACAAGTCATGAAGCTCGCAACCTCGCTCCTACCATCAAATTTGGAGCTGGATTTGAAGATCTCGAGGTCATCCTCGGGAAAGCCCCATTTATAGTGATGAAGATTGCCGCTCTGGAAATACGAGAACCATATGCAGAATTTAGCCTGAACTGCCTTCAAGATTTCCCTGCCTACAAGAAGTCTAAAACTATTGTCGTCATGGCACCCGCCAAACCTGCTAGCCCCGCTGCTATTGTGGGGAAAGAAGGAATGATTATTGTTATTGAGGATCTGACTGAGGGATTAACTATCCCTTCACCCTGTTTGAAATTTGATCAAGTTCGAGGATTGTACCGCTAACCCAAACTCAAAAGAGGAACCACAACAGAAACGTTCAGAGGGCCATCAAAGCCCAGGCTCCCAAGGATACACCTATTGAGGAGGAGCCTCATCAAGATGAAGAAGTGTTACAGGAAATTTATCCACTTCTACGAGGGAGTAGATTCCATCCTCTGACAGATACCAATGGATATGAGAGTATCCAAAGGATCACTGCAGCATTGTCATCACTTCATGGACACGGTGAGGAGAGAAAGAAGTTCACTCCTATCACTCGAGTTAGTGCAATTTTCAGAAGGCTAGTTGCCAAAGAAGGATGTTCAGTTAGCGAGTTACTTAAATGAGTGGGAGATGCAATTTCCCCTCGCATGAAGAAGGAAATTTTGAAGGGCGTCAAGTCCGTCAGACAGTCCCACTAGACAACGGGAGTGCCACCTACTCGCATCCTTGTTTGGTTCCGTTTAGGGAATAGAGTTGATATCGCAGTAATTACTACTGATTATGCTGCCACGAGGGCCGCAGGCGGTCTATCGGTTAGGTCGAGACCGGGTCCTAAAATCTTACCCGTCACCCATTATGGAGATATTTCTACAATCCCCAAGGCAAAGACGAGACGATTACCTAGCACTGTAGCCAGTCTAAACCACGGGAAGCATACTTTCCCTTGACATATTGATGTTTCTACTAAGACACACCATTATGAGACATCATCGTTAAAAAAGAAAAAGGTATGGGTACACAAGGTCGATGCACCGAACCCAAGGTCGCTGCACCGATACCATCTGGTAAGCCCATGGGACAAGGACAGGAAATGAAACCAGGATCTAAAATATCTATCTACAACCCTAACAATAATAACCAGTGAGATGGAGGAACAAATAGAGGATGTCCATCAAGGTCCTCCAGATTTTAAAGCATTCAAGGAATCAATAATTGAAGAGAAAGTTGAGAAACTCAGGATTGAGATTTCCAAGTTAGCTTGAGAACACGGAGTTTCCTTCGATAGAAACGATGAAAATTTTGATTACAATGATTACTTAAAGGAAGATTTCATGGATGTCCATGTAATCGAAACAAGAGCCACCACATCTGCATGCAAGGCTCAACCTCACACACCCTCACAACAAAGAGAACGCCATAGATGAGCTATGTAGGGCTATCTACCTAAGGGATGAGCAAGTTAGTCTATTGGAGAAAAGAATAGAAAAAATGACTGCAGCCATGACTGCTATGGCCGCTATTCTGGGGCAATCACAAGCACCGTAATTGGCTTCTCTAGAGATCAATCAACCAGAAATCATACACATCACAAATGAAAGAAGAGTGGTTGCTTCAGCAAACCAAACAGAGATGAGCAACCGAAGAAAGATTCTTCATCAAATGTCATGCCAGAAAAGGAAGGAATTCAAGCAAATGGTTGTGAACAAGTGCGGGATGCCTTAACCCAATCTAAGGGTGGTGCATTGGTTCTAAAGGGTAGACCTTACCCAGAGGAATTCGATGTCGTGCCTTTTCCCAAGGGTTTTGTTGCCCCAAACTTCAAGATATTTGGTGGGACTAGAAATCCCAGACAACATATAGCACATTTTCGAGCCAGCTGTGGCAACACGAGAAATAGTAAAGCTCTACTCTTCCAGTAGTTCGTCAACAGTTTGTCAGGAATTGCTTTTGAGTGGTACGCTGATTTGCCCAACGACTTGCCTAACGGGTCAGTTAAACCATTTTCTGAGTTGGAACAGTTATTTGTGAAAAGATTTACCGGGGCACAACATCATGTGTCTGTTGGAGAGCTCATGATGGAACAACAAAAGCTTAGCGAAACTTTGGTGGACTATATTTTGAGGTGGAGAAACCTTAGCATGAAATGTGAACCTCAGTTGCAAGAACATCACGCAATTGAAATTCTACTAAAGAGCATTCATGGGCTAGTAACTTTCATGCTCAAGGCACTCACCATCAAATCTTTCGAGAAGCTACTCAGTAAAACCAACAGTCTTCAAGAGGAAATTAAGCACATGGAGCCACACAAAAAGGCTAAGGTGACCGGAGTGTTTGAAAAGAAATTAGGAGTAGTAGTGACCATTGACAAAGGAAAGCAGCCGATAAAGATATATGCAAAAGAGCATCGCCAATCTTCGTCACAGTACTCTCAGAAACGGAATAGTCAATCCAACCAGCGGCCGCCTCAAGAGGGATCACCTCAAATAAGGGATAAAAGAATATACCTGTCAGAGAAACAGAAAATTGTGTATTCTTTCCAAGATGAAACTATACCTAAAATATTCATATAGAATATTTAAGAGTCTGATGAAGAAGCCGGAGTTCAGACTACCAGATTCGAAGAAGCCCGAAGAGGATCTTTCGGTATAGATACATAGCTTAAGGTGTAGTGCTCTTTCATCTAAACTTTGAAAGATATGGAGTCAATATGATTTCATATTTTTCTATAACTAAATATATATATGTAAATTAAAATGTCCCTCCGAAGCTATGACGGGATTTTGATTCTAGTGACCAATCTAATCCATAGGATGACACCCCCTAAAAATAGTTCCGACAATACATTGGTGATGTCTCCATGTCCCTCATGGGTCAGATTACCCTTCTTACATTGGCATGATTTGTCCATTTCTTTCTTGGGCTATGGAATGAGGTCAGGAGCAGATCATCCAAGAAAATACTGAATAAGATCCAGTCTACATCAAACATCAAAACAAGCCTCAACAAGCCTCCATTCAGAGTCCGCAGCATACCAAGCCCGAGATGAAGGTTTCATCAAGAAAGCTGTCATCGTCGAGGACAAAGAAGGAGAAAAAAAGAGTCACTACAAAGATTGATAGTACGGGGGGTAGGATAGGGACTGCCTCTACTAGATTGGTTGTCTCGGATTCAGGGAAGAAAATCCTCGAACCCTTGAATAATGATTGTGATTTTGGCTATTTTTAACTATTTCTAGTGATAACGTAACTGATTATGACCAATCTAACTTTGATCTTGATCCCCAAAACGATCTTCAAATCTTACTCGTGTCTGATGAACTCATTGTCAAGTCCAAAAAAGGCATCAATGACAACGCTTACGACAGCACTAATAACGAGGAGCCAATTATTGAGCATCACAGTACTCCGCTTACCATCAACTTAGATTTTTCTGACAAAGAGGAAGAGACACTGGAAGATTAAACAATGATATCTTAAGAAGAAGAAATCACAGAAGGTAACTTAAGGAGTGGAAAAGTGTTACCACCAAGAACAACTCCAACAGATAAAGGAAAGAAGATAATGACCCAAGAAGAGATACCTCCACCAGTGGAAGAACCACATAATCAAGATAAAATCAAAGGATCATATAAAGTGGATTACAATGTGCTAGCTCATCTTAGGAAGTTTTCGGCCCGATTAAGCATCTACGACGCTCTAATCCTGTCAAAGGAGATGAGAGAGTCTCTGTTTACAGCTTTGCTTGACCCAAAAATTTGCTTAGCTTAGTTGGCCAGCACATCCTCAGATGAAGTTTGTTCATTGAAAGAATAGCCTAGGGTAACCTTCACAAATGAAGACTTGCTGCTCAGTACCGCTGACCACAACTGTCCCCTCTACATCTCCGTCAACATCTGCAGATTTGTTTTGTCCCGAGTTTTAGTAGATCCTGGAGCGTCTCTTAAATTGATGAACCTACAAACATTGGCCTATTTGGATATTGAAGTTCAAGAGATTACGACCGATAAAATGATGTTAAGAGGATTCAACTAAAAGGGAGAAAGAGCCCTTGGATCAATTACACTACTTATGAAGGTTGGAGAACTCGTGACAACCACTAAATTTCATATCATCGACACCGAGACCTCTTTTAACGCTCTACTGGGTCGACCATAGATTCATGAACACAATATGGTTCCATCATCTCTGCATCAGTGCATCAAATACCATAAAGATGGTTAAGAAAATTGCATCAAAGGAGACCTACAACCATTTTCAGTGCATGAAGTTGGTATTCATGAAGATGCTGTTAAATAATGATGAAGATTCAGAAGAATTACAAAGAGGAGGCCATTCAACTCCACTTCAACAATCTTTTACCACTCCCTTACGACGAGTTGGTGAAGGTTCTTTTAGTTCGTGCACCCAAGGTCGAGGTCGGGGACGTGGACGAGGAAGGATCAATTTAATCTTTGAACGGACTAGGCCAACCATCAACGTTGGTGATGAAGACAGTTCTGAAGATGAGATAATGATGACAAGACAGAAGAAACCTCAGTACGAGATATCCCTAGAAGACAGAGAAAAATGAATATGAAACAATGTATGATCGGATAAACCACTATGTGAATGCTATGACCCTTAATCTGATTCTCCCTCAAAAGATTGAGAGTTTAGAGGTCAAGGAAGTCTGTTGTGTTGGTTCAAATCTGATCAAATTTTACCGTGCTTTTAACTCTACTGAGCTTGAAAAATATGTAAATTTGGATGATGATCCTAATGAATTAATGGAATTGCCTTTTGGTTACTTCTCGCATTGTGTTCAAAAGTTAATTCAACATGGACACTTACCAAAAAAATGCCAAAAGATAAATTTTAATTTTTTGAAAAATTATGTAATGGTAAAATTTGAACTTCAAACTCAAAAGAGGGTCTCAGATTTGGTACAGTCAGACCAGTCGATGATTCTGAATTTTGCATGGTTGTTGCTGGTCAGCCAGAAGAAAATTGTCTCGATATAGAGCATGACTCTATTGATCAACTAATAGAAGATGCTCCTTCAAAATTTAAGGAGGAAATTAAATCTACCATTGATGAATTGAAAGGGATTAACCTCGGGACTGAAGAAAAAACCTGGCCTACATTTATAAGTTCTCTCAATGACGAAGAATCTGCAGAATTGATCAAATTATTAAAAAATTCAAAGATTGCTTCGCATAAAGCTACGATGAAATGTCAGGATTGTCCGCAGAAGTTGCAATCCATAAACTCAGGGTGGACATGAATATAACCCCAGTAAAACAAGCTCCCAGGAGAAAGCGACTCAAAATAGAACAACAAGTCATCGCCGATGTGAAGAAATTAATAGACACCAGCTTTGTGAAAGAAGAACAATACCCCACATGGTTGGCTAACATTGTACCTGTTAATAAGAAAAACGGATAGATCCATGTTTGTGTCGACTTTAGAGATTTGAACAAGGCATGTCCAAAAGACAATTTTCCCCTACCCATACCAAAGAGGATCGTGGATATCGCTTCAAAACATGAAATTTTCTCCTTCATGGATGGATCGTCAAGATAAAACCAAATTAAGATGGCTTCCGAGGATGCATCACTTACAGCCTTCAGAACACTGATTAGAATTTTTTGCTACACAGTGATGTCGTTAGACCTAAATAATGCTGGAGCAACATATCAGCGTGCAATGATGAAGATCGCAATGATGAAAATTTTTTATGACCTCATTCACAGCCAAGTAGAATGCTACGTGGATGATTTGGTCATCAAAAGTAAACAAAAAATAGACCGAAAATAGACCATTTGTATGATTTGAGAATCTTGTTTGAATGATTACGATGATATGAACTTAAAATGAATCCCTTAAAGTGCGTCTTCGGCGTTACTTCTAGGAAATTTCTTGGAATTGTTGTCCATCATCTGGAAATTGAGATTGATCCGCATAAAATTAAAGCTATCTTGGATATGCCTCCTCCTAAGACCCTGAAACAATTACGTTCCTTCCAGGGGAAGTTGGCATATCTGAGACGCTTTATTTCTAATCTCTCAGGTAGGTGTCAGCCTTTCTCGGCATTAATTAAAAAGGATGCTAAATTTATTTAGGAATAGAAATGTCAGCGGGCTTTCGAGGACGTTAAAAAATAGTTAATGACACCTACTGTCTTGGTAACCCCTATCTCGGGGAAACCGTTGATACTTTATACCGCAGACTTAGATGACTCTCTTGGAGCCCTCTTAGCCCAAGTAAATGATGAGGGTAAAGAAAATACTCTCTACTACTTGAGTCATCACTTAATACCGATGGAGATAAGGTATCCACCTATTGAAAAGCATTGTTTGGCATTAATTTTCACCGCTCAAAAGCTTAGACATTACATGCTTTCTCATAAGATTACCTTAATTTTGAAAGTTAATCCATTGTAATATCTGATGACTCGACCAACACTCTCCGGACGTTTAGCAAGATGGTTAATGATCTTATTACAATTTGATACAACTTTTGTTCCCCTGCGTGCTATCAAGGGACAGATACTAGCAAACTTTCTCGCTGCACACAACTGCTAGCTGGGTCCTGCTAGCTGGGTCCTCTCTCAACGACGAGTTGCTAGATGATTAAATATTACAAATGGAATTCTCTAGTGAGAAATGCTGGGAGATGTACTTCGGCGGTGCTTCATCAGCCATAAAAGACAAAGGATCAGACATAGTTATACCAGATAAAGCAGAGATTGGTTTGATCTTTATCACACCATATAAGTGTATGTTGAGATTCTCATACCACCTGACAGAGCCGTGCACCAACAATGAAGCAGAGTATGAAGCTTTAATCATCAGATTGGGGATGGCGATCTCAATGGATATAACAAACATTGCCATCTATGGTGACTCCCAACTTGTCATCCAACAAGTTGCCGGACAATACTGAATTTTGAAACCAAGATTAGCAGAATATCATTAGTACACGATGAAGCTCCTGGAGCAGATTCCTTATGTAACTTTCTACCGGATTCTTAGGGGAAATAATGCCCATGTAGACGCTCTAGCAAAACTCGTGCAAGGAAAATAAGTCTTGTCCTAGATTGATCTCAAAACTCTACACAAGCTTGGAAAAGAAGAAATAATAAATACAGTTACAGAGATCAGTGATGATTGGCGCAAGCCATTAATAGAATATTTGCATACTGGGAAGCTGCGAGAAGACAAGTCTGAAGCACACCATATCACGAGAAGGGCCATGTCTTACTCCCTGGTGGGAAACTTTCTCTATAGAAGATCGTTTGACCAAATGTGGCTACGGTGTTTGAGCAGAGCTGAAGCACAAAATATTGTCAAAGAAGTACATGTCGGATTGTGTGGAGCCCATCAGTCAGGGCTGAAATTGAAAATGAAGATCAAAAGACTGGTGTTAGCAATGATGTTCGACTACATGGATATAGCCAGAAAATGTCACCAATGCTAAGTGAACGGGGTGGTCTTACACGAGCCTCCAAATGTGCCACACCCAACTGTTGCCTCGTGGCCATTCGAGTGTTGGGGCACAGACTTAATAGGTCTGATAGACCCTTCATCTTCCAAAGGACACAGGTTTATACTTGCTGCTACAGATTACTTCTCCAAATGGGCAGAGGCAGTACCGTTAGGTGAGATTACGACACAGCACGTCCTTCAATTTTTTAAAATCCAAATTATCTACCATTTCAAGGTGCTACGAAGAATAATTTACGACAATGGGACAGCTTTCAGAAGCACAAAGATCAAAATTTTTGTCAAAAGACATGTGATAGATTGGAGATACTCTACAATTTACCTCTATGATTTACTATCTCAGAGCAAGGCATCTAATAAGACACTCGAGCCAAAGCCTTCAACAGAACACTAGTACAAATTTTGAACAAAACACTGGATGAAAATAAAATGGATTGGCACAACAAACTATTAGAAGCTTTGTGGGCAAAGAATTCTGGGCCTACCAGATGACTTTCAGGACTCCCACTTAGTGTACGCCTATGTGCTTGTGTACGGGTCTGAGGCTGTGCTACCGCTAGAAATCTATACACCGTCTCTTAGAGTTGTTGTTATCAATCAGCTCGGGATAGGAGAAAGTGCAAAACTCAAACTTGAAGAACTGGAAAGTCTTGAGGAAAAATGACTAGAATCACAACAACATTTGAAGCTTTACCAGGCGAAGATGGTACAAGCCTATGACAAATTGGTCCACCCAAGGACATTCAAAGTTGGTGACCTCGTACTTGTGCTCAAAAGGCCTATTCTTGCATGCCGCAAAATAGGTGGGAAATTCAAGCCAACTTGGGAGGGACCATTTGTCGTTGAAAAGGTCTACACAGGAGGAGCCCACCAGTTAGTGGACTTTCAAGGCGAAAGACCCATGTTACCGATAAATGGACGATACCTGAAAACTTATTACACAGCCTGATGTCGTTTGCCTTTTCTTGCTTTGAAACTTTGAAAATTTGATTGTTTTGGGGTTATCTATGTGGCCAAATTTCTATGACCGGGTCCAATTTTTGTAATTAACCTCTATATAATGAAAATTTTGAGAAATATTTTTTTTCAAATTCTCTCCTTTCTACTTTTGAGTATAAAGCTCCCCAAAAATTTAAACAAAATTCATACATAAATAAGCAATTCATTTCACTAAAATAAGTGAAAATTAACTTCAATAAATACTTTGTTTTGTTATTGTTCATGCCAATTTTTGGTTCACTGACGTTTTTCCTATCGTGTGCAGAAAAATTTCGGGACAGAGGCTGATCTTTGCTTTCAAGGATGGTTGGAACCTCGCACTAAATGAGGAGATGGCGCTGGAGGGTGGCACTATAGACTTCAACATGGATTTTAACTAGGTTGACATGGACTACGAATGCCCTCTAATGAATTTAGTGAGCTGCAAAGAGAAAGAGGGATTGTATTCATTGCTGAGGGTGACTGCCAAAGATAATGTATCACACAAAGGCAAGAACGCGATAATAGAGCAAGATCCAATGGAAGGGCCCAACCGTCTGCCCTCCATGGCAGCCACAAACCGTGGGGGGTAGTAGCTGCCAATAATGAACAAATACCAAGTACTTCGCTTCGTAGAACACAACGCAGGAACGCCAGCCGCAAGAAGCATAGGGCTTTTCTACAACAGGAACGCAAAAGTCAAAGAGAGACGAACAACTTGCTCACCCTTATTCCTGAGGGGCATATTTATGATCCAAACCTGAAAGAAACTTCTACTAGCCTACCCATCACGGATGAAGAACCAAGGTGAAGAACCAGATGAAGAACCAAGGTTTGTGACAGAATCAGATACACTTTCAGTTTCGAATGTTTTATGCAAGGGTTTCTCGACATGTAACGCTAAAATACCAACATGGACATCAACCAGAGGGGCATTTGTATAATGCCTAGATTGCAATGTGCTACATTGACAACATTTCAGTACATTAGAGACTATACCTCCAGCACCGACGGGTCTTAGTATGTACCATGGAGCCCAGGATCATACATCCCACTAGACGTCGAGTCTCGTGTTCCAGATCAACCAGCTCCAGTTTGGGTTCCTGCTAATGCTCGGAGGGAGGAACGCCTACGACAGCTACCGACCCCTAGTACGATGGAGTACTACAAAATAAGCAAAGTAAATAAAAGAGAATTTGAATTTTACGAATAAGTTAAGGGAAAATTCATCAACATACTGGAGGGATTAGAACTCTATACTAGAGTCTTCTCAGAGACTGACGAACAAAGTATACTTGACTGCATTTTTTTACCTAAGGGATAGAGATCAAGCAAGTTTACTTATGGAAAGGACTTATTCCGAGCCAAAAAAATGGATGCGAGGAAAATGGAGGATTACTATTTGGTGTGGCTGCTGCTACAACTTCACAAATGATAGATAGAAGAATCCACCTGGGATCCTCAGACACGACCAAATATATCCGCTACCGCTAATGATAAAGTGGATGATAAAAAAAATGGTCAAATAGAGTATCATGCCTGCTACCTGCATTCCAAAGAGTTGTATTATCAACATCTACGATGAAGGCGACTGCATACCTCCTCACATCGATCATCATGATTTTGTAAGACCCTTCTGCACGGTCTCATTTCTGAGCAAGAGCAATATACTATTTAGGAAAGAAATCAATATCGTTGGCCTTGGAGAGTTCAGGGGCTCTGTGGAGATTCCTCTACCCGTTAGCTCAGTTCTCATCCTTAAAGGCAACGGTGCAGATGTCGTCAAACATTGCATTACAGGGGTACGACACCGTAGGGCATCTGTGACATTCCCCAGGGTGGATGACAAAAAAATATCATATAGATTCCAGCCAAACCCGGAGATGGAAGAGCTACTGTCGTACGAGCTATGAGAGGGTTGTACCTCTAAGTACATGTGAAGGGAACTCTTATCCTGGAGCATGGCTTCGAGGTCTGCTTGATCAGGAGCTTGTTGTACCTAGTACAGATGGTTAGAGGGTTGACTTTTTTTTTATTATAACAACATGATATGTATCTGATATATTCAGCCTACAATGTATGCATAACCTGAGATGTTCTGAATGTATTTCGACATGGACTATATATTGTACCTTTTTGAGGCGTCAGCCTACGTTCGATCTGTAACATCTTATTGAAGCAGATTGATGGAAATTTCTCTTAGAAATGTGTCTTTTTGTCAGTTGTCTCTTTTTGTGATGGATGGAAGCCACGAACAACGCGTTGGTTCAGAATTTCAATGAACAAAGAACAAAATAACAAATCTTTAACAATAAATAAAATTCAAATTTAAATAATCACAAATGAATAAACAACAAAATAGATTTCTTTTCAAAATCAGTCCACTAAAATTAAAATTTTAAAGACATGTTTTGAAAATAATTAAATGTGATAAAAACAACAAGAAAAGAAAATGAATATGTTGAGTGGATTCTCTCATTTTCGGAGTTTCTTACTCTTTGTACGCGCAACACAACCATCTTTATCTGCATAACTCTCTTAACATCCCCGTGGAATTTCACATTTTGCACAAAACCTCATAAAACTCTGCAAATCTTCTTCAACAAAATCAACCTTTTCACATGACACATTTCTGCAAATTCAACATCACAAACTCTCTACACTGTTTTCATATGACTCTTGGGTTCAGTACCCAAATTTTGACTCCCCATATCTGAGGATCGGTGTGAGGCCCCCTTCAATGGATGTTAAGGCTTTCGATTCCTTCAAATTTCAAATTCTCCGAGGATCAGTGTGAAACCCCCTTCAATGGATGTTAAGGCTTCTGATTCCTTCAAATTTCAAAATCTCCTAGGATCGGTGTGAGCCCCCCTTCAATGGATGTTAAGGTTTCTGATTCCTTCAGATTTCAAATTCTCCGAGGATCGGTGTGAGGCCCCCTTCAGTGGATGTTAAGGCTTTCGATTCCTTCAGATTTTAAACTCTCCGAGGATCCGTGTGAGGCCCCCTTCAATGGCCATTAAATGGATGTTAAGGCTTCCAATACCTTCAAATTTCAAACTCTTCGAAGATCGGTGTGAGCCCCCCTTCAATGGATGTTAAGGTTTCTGATTCCTTCAGATTTCAAATTCTCCGAGGATCGGTGTGAGGCCCCCTTCAGTGGATGTTAAGGCTTTCGATTCCTTCAGATTTTAAACTCTCCGAGGATCCGTGTGAGGCCCCCTTCAATGGATGTTAAGGCTTCCGATTCCTTAAAATTTCAAACTCTCCGAGGATCAGTGTGAGTCCCCCTTCAATGGATGTTAAGGCTTCCAATTCCTTCAATTTCTAACTCTCCGAGGATCGGTGTGAGGCCCCCTTCAATAGATGTTAAGGCTTCTGATTGCTTCAAATTTTAAATCCTCTGAGCATCGGTGTGAGGCCCCCTTCAATGGATGTTAAGGGTTGTGTATATCTAATCCTCCGAGGATCGGTGTGAGGCCCCCTTCAATGGATGTTAAGGCTTCTAATTCCTTTAAATTTCAAATTCTTTGAGGATCAGTGTGAGGCCTCCTTCAATGGATGTTAAGGCTTCCGATTCCTTCAAATTTCAAACTCCCGATGATCGATGTGAGTCCCCCTATATGGATGTTAAGGCATCCGGTTCAACAAAAATTAAATCGGTGTGAGGCCCCCTTCAACGGATGTTAAGGATTCCAATTTCTTCACATATTCTATTCACATATTCCCCACAAATTTACATGTGTGAATCTGCATATTTTCTGCATAAGCACACATATTTTCTTGTTACCTCTTGAGTTGGATATGAGTCCCAGCGCTTTCTTTCTCAATGCAACACACATATATTTTCTTGTCACCGCTTGGGTTGGATGTGAGTTCTAGCGAAACTTTTGCTTTTAGAAAGATGCCCTTTAGATTATGTAATGCACCTGCAACTTCTCAAAGAAGTATGATGTTTTTCTGTGATTTAATTGAACAAGGAATATAAGTTTTTACAGACAACTTTTCAGTGTTTGGTACTTCATTAGAAGCTTTTTTAAATCATTTATAAAAAGTACTAAAAAGTTGCGAAGAGATAAATTTAGTTCTCAATTGGGAGAAATGTCAATTTATGGTTGTATGGGGAATTTTACTTGGACATAAACTTTCTAAAAAATGGTATGAAAGTAGATGCATCAAAAATTCAAGTTATTGATAAACTACCTCCTCCCACTATAGTGAAAGGGGTTAGGAGTTTCTTAGGTCTGCTGATTTCTGCAGATGATACATTAAAGATTTTCAAAAAAATACTAAGCCTCTTTGCAAGCTTTTAGAAAAAGAGGCTTTATTTGATTTTAATTAAGAGTGCCTAAATGCCTTCAAGTTATTAAAAGAAAAATTAATTGCCATTTCTATTATTGTTTCACCTGATTAGGGGAAACCATTTAAGTTTATGTGTGATGTGAGCGATTATAATATTAGTAATATTTTGGGACAAAAATTTGATAAATTTTTAAAGTAATATATAATGCTAGTAAAACTCTTAATGAAGCTCAAATTAATTATACTACTTTAGAAAAAGATTATTAGCAATGGTATATGCCCTTGACAAATTTAGGTCTTATCTTATTGGAACTAAATATATAGTGCATACATATCACTATGCTATTAAATATCTGATGTTGAATAATGATGCAAAACCAAGGTTAATCAGATGGGTCCTTCTGATACAAGAACTTGATTTTGAGATAGTAGATACAAATGGAACTGATAATCAGATTGTTGATCATATATCTAGGCTTGAACCTAAAAAATTGAGATTACATTGAAAATGAAATTAATGAATATTTTCCTGATGAAAAATTATATATTGTACCTGAAGGCCATGTTTCATGGTATGCTGACATAGTTAATTACATAGTTAATCACATTTTGCCCTATGGTTTGACATACCCACAATAAAAGAAATTTAATCATGATGCAAGATCTTACTTCTGGGATGACGCATATATATATAAATTATTAGAAGATGTGTACCTATAAAAGAAACTCATATTATTTAAAAATTTCATGATTCTGATTTTCGGATTAATAAAACAACACATAAAATTTTACAATCTGGATTTTATTGGCCTACAATTTTTAGAGATATTAATACTTATGTAAGAACATGTGATCGACGTCAGATGGTAGGCAATATTACTAGAAATGAAATGCCCCTCAATGTTACTTTAGAGGTTGTAGATTTTATGAGACCATTTTTCGGGAATATATATGTATTAGTTGTTGTGGACTATGTTTCAAGGTGGACAGAAGTTGTGGCTTTACCACACTGTGATGCTCAAAGTGTTGCACAATTTTTAAAGAGAAATATTTTTAGTAGATTTTGGATGGCGAGAGTAATAATTACAGATGAGGCAAGTCATTTCAGAAATAAGAAGATTGAAACATAAGAAGATTGAAACATTAGTAAAAAATATGATATTAGACATAGAATTTCTACTGCTTATCATTCTTAGACTAGTGGTTTAACAGAATTGTCCAACTCAGAAGTTAAAAGAAATTTAGAGAAAACTATAAATCCTAATAAGATGGATTGGTCTTATGGACGGAATGGAGAATTATGGGCTTATAGGATGACATATAAAACTCTTATAGGAATTACCCCATATAAACTCATATTTGGGAATGCTCGTTACTTACCAGTAGAATTGGAGCATAACTCTTATTGAGCTATCAAAGAATTTAATTATAACTTGAAAGATGTTAGTGAGAGATGATTATTGCAATTAAATGAGCTTGAGGAATTCAGAAATGAATTTTAAGAGAATGCAAAGATTTATAAAGAAAATTTGAAATTATAGCACGATCAAAAGATTTTAATAAAGAATAAAAAACTTGGACAAAAAGTTTTACTACATAATTCAAGATTGAAATTATTTCATGAGAAACTGAAGTCTAAGTGGTTGGGGCTATTCATTGTAATAAAAGTTTATCCTTATGGTGTTGTGGATATCAAGGATTCGAAAAATGATAAAATTTTGAAGTGAATAGACATAGGATGAAACCTTACTTTGATGGAAGTAGATCTTTATCTAATGAAATTCTAATGTTGGGTCAACCTGAGTAAGATGTGGATACATTGGCAGACAACAATAAACCAAGTACTTTGTGGGAGGCAACCTGTAGTTATCGGAATGAATTGAGTTTAGTTGTTTTATATTTGTTTGTATGTTTTTTCTTGATTGATTTTGAGAGTTGCACATGTGTTGTTACTACTTAAAACAATTTAATTCATGAACTAGGGGAGGTTAAGTCGTGTATTTAGTCATTTGGAGAACCAGTGCTTTATTGTGCATTAGTACCACAGTTACAGGATCACGAAATGGAGTTGTTTTGCAGTTTTTCTAATGGTTTTCTCCATTTTAAACCCATAAAACCACTAAGTGATTTTATTCTTCACCATTTTAGAAGATTTGTGAGTGATATAAGTCTTGATATCTCATCAGTTGACAAGAATCATGGATTGCAATGCTTTGGCAAGTCCAACTCTTTGGCAGTCATAAGTAGAGAAGTGCAAAGACTTCATGATAAGACTTTGGTGAAGAAGAAATTAATAAAAGAAAGTGGACTCATCATGCCTGGAGGGCACATCGAAGCAATTATTGAGCAGAGGCGTTGGGAAGTGTTTTGCTACACCACTATCACTATTTTTATCTCTGTTGTAAAGGAGTTCTATGAAAATATTCATGGATTAAATCAGGGGTTGTTATATGTTCGAAGTAAGTTAGTACCTTTCACTACTGCAAGAATCAAGGAGTTATTCTTGGTGGATGGCGTGCCAATTTGTGAATTTGCTAACTTTACTATGACTAGAGACAATTTGACTGAGATCATCAGATTCTTGATGGACACCGATGAACGTTGGAAATTTAGAAGCAATTAATAGGTTAGTTTTCCTACTGTAAGATTAAATTCAACAATTATTCCTTGGCACTTCTTCAATTCTGCCAAATTGCTTCCTACAAAGAACATCAATGAAATAACAAAGGAAAGTGCAATCCTCAATTATTGTATTCAGATGAGAAGAGCTATTAATATGGGAGCATTTATTTATAGACCCATCATTGGAGTTGCACTCAAAGGATCTATGACTAGGCATGGACACCCTGCAGTTCTTTTCTCACTTTGTAGTCAAGCCTAGGTCCCTTTTGAAAGTTGGGAAAAGATACTTCTTCCTTAGAAGCCCATGGATCAGTCTATCTTGAGGTGTGACAACATTGATCTTTATATGGTGCATGAAGGAACTTCTTATATGGATCAATCTTCACGCCCTTCCACATCATCAACATCTCAACGTGATGATAGTTTGGCAAGTTTCTTGAAGTTAGTGGGGAATATGAAGAAGGAGATATCAGTGATTCATAACATGATCAATAGTATCACTAATAAATTCTGGATTGGCAAATGAAATAACAGTCGAATCATACTATTGTAGTCCATGATGCACAAATTCAGATGTATAAGAAGAATGACTGGATCAATGAAGATTCTAAGGACTTCTTGAATTCTCCCTTCTACAACTTGTATGTGCATCAATCACATGGAGATATTAGAGAAGTGATTTTTTATAGTAGCTTTTATATGTTCATGTTGTTATGTTGTGTGTTTGAAAATGTTTGGTTTTAATTGAGCATTAGCTTTGTGGTGTGCTTAAAGGCTTTCTAGCATTTAGAGTGTTTTAATGCTTAGGAGTATATAAGTGATTTCAGAATTTGTGTTTTAAGATTGTGAGTGTCGTGCATTAGTGTTTGTATGGGGATTGAATTTATATTTAAATATATGTGATTGTTTGTGTTTTGTGAAAATTAGGTGTTTGAGTTGTTTAAACATGTTGAATTTGGCTTGTTAGGGTTCGTAGTGCCGGTGTGCAGTGCTGGTTGTTGAAATTTAACGCAAAGATGAAAAAAAACAAAATATGGACACTAGCACCTACGCACTACTTAGGCACCACCTACGTGCTTAGGCACCAGAATTGGCGCCTAAGTGCCAGTTTACTTGGACCAAAAATGTGAGTTAAAAACCCGATTTTTACCCAAACCGTCATCTTCTTCTTCCCTGGTTTCACAAAAAACACTATGGAGGCTTCCTAGGGCCTCTCAAATCATGGATTTTGGAGCAATTTCTTTACTCAAAAACTTTGGATTTAATCTCCTCAAGGTAAAAACTTCACTTTAATGAAAAATTTTTTATTTTCGTAATGGATTCTTCTTACATTGCTCATGTGATAAAATTTTGGATTTTTTTGAAGAAATAAGTGATGAATCCATGGTAGAAAGTTTCTTACCTTAGAAAATTATTGTTGGGAGTTTAAAAATATTATTTGAAATTTATGTGAATTTTTTTGAATTATGTTTTATATTATGACACCTAAAATTATGTGAATTTTTTTGAATTATGTTTTATATTATGACACCTAAAACTATGCGAGGAAAAGTAAGCTTTATGTTCGATTCACAAAAATTTTCCTATATAAAGGCTCAATTTAGATACAAAGATCTCCTTAAGGATAGAGAGTTTATTTGGGAGTGAGCTTTTCTCAATCCCGAGGGAGCGGTTGAAAGCTTAATTATAGCCTAACACTGGGAAAGATTTTGTTACTTCACCGCAGTAGCAGTAATTTCTATTGTCCAGGAATTTTACGGTAATTTTCCTGAAGCTTCTGATGATCAAGTTCATGTTCGAGGAAGAAGAGTGGAAGTTACTCCTAAGTGCATCGATGCTCTACTCTAGTTAACAAATTTTATGATCTATAAGTATTCTTCATATGAGTTTTATGAATCACAATTGAAAGAGGTGATAGCATTTCTGACTGACGAAATAGGGGTTTGAAAAATTAAGAACAATCATGAGGTAAACTTTTCCACCTCAATGTTAAATGCACCTCCAAAGCATGGCACTATTTTAATTATGCACAACTTCTTCCCACTAATTATCTTAGTTAGGTAACCAAGGAGAGAGCATCTTTGAATTTCTGCATTCAACAGATGAAGAATATAAATATTAGATATATAATTTATCAGAATATTTCTTATAAAGGTGAGTTTACTAGAGGATTAGGTTTCCCTTCCCATATTTTTATGTTATGTAAGTAATCAGAAGCCAGATATAAGAGTTGAAAAGAACAGGTGGAACCAGTGAAGCCTATCAATAAATATATTGTTAGTGATTATGAGAAGCATTCATTGTTTGGCTTTAGAGCTAGTTCTTCATATGCTTCTTCCACTTCTAAAGTATCTACTTCCCATACATCTGCTAAATCCAAAGTCACTTTAGAAGATTTATATGGTCAAATACAAGAGTTGGAAGATGACTTTGTTGTTGTACAAGGTCATATGTATGATCAGACAACCCCCGTGGAGCATTTTGATGAATATTTTCAGAGGGCAGACAATTTCGGAAGTAGTATTTATGAATCCATGCTGCAAATGATGAGATATCATAATTTGATTAGAGAGGTGACTTCAGCTCAATTTCCCCCATTTCCTAAGTATATACCTTGCACTTATCCGAAGGATATGGAGCAAGATGAGGAAGAGACTTAGGAAGAGACTGATGGAGATGATGGAGAGGACTAGTATTGGTGTTTTTTTTGTTGTTTTTTGTTTGTTGTTTACTGTGTTGTATTTATTTATTTTGCTTAATGTCTTGAACTCTTTAGCGTAGAATTTGTTGTTTTAAACTTGTTGTAATTTGGACTTACTACTGTTTGTTGCTTATATTGCTTGTTGTTTGTGTTGTTTCCTACTGGTTGTTTTAATATACTACTGTTGTTGCACATGTGTAATGTTTAGAAAAACTCTTATACTTAGCAATTTCTTTTTGTTACATACATGTTAATTAGACTCTACTGCTATTGTATATCTGCTTCCTCTACTTACATATTTTTCATGTTAAACCCTTCATTATGAAATTTATTTTTAAAAATTTTCTTCTTACTTTTATCTTTTCAGTTATAAATGTTTTAATCTATTAAGAAAATTTAAGTTTGGGGGAAGGATAAATACTTTTGAAAAACATAATTTTAATTGTCCTTAAGAAACTATTTTCAAAGAAAATATCTTTTTAAAGTAATATGAGGTATGTGGTGTTATTTTTAAAGAACTGTATTTTTTTATTATATTAATGTTGTGGTAAGACTTAAGTAATTTTTGGTGATAAAGGTTAGTTCTAAGAATTAAGATATTAAGTAAAGAGAATAGGACTATAATTTTTCTATTTAAAGTAGGAAAGGAATCGTCTTTCGAAATATTAAGGATCTTGGATCTATACTTTAAAGAATTGAGACCCTATGAAAAATTATTTTTGAAAACTAATGCAAATCATCAAAGTAAAGAAATGTGATGAATTTTAAACTTTAAGTGGAGGATAGTGAACTTCAAAATACTTAAATGTTGACCCAGATATAATAATTGATACATCTAAAAAATATAGAGTTTTTAGATACATTTTTATACCTATTTTTGAGATATTGCGCTTTAATGGAAGGTATTTAGGTGTTTTTCTTTCAAGTACAAGTAAAAATGTGAAAAATGCTAAAAGTAGTGAAAAAGGATCAAATTTATAGCAAAAAGGTGAAAATTGTGCTAAAGTGTTTTGGCTCCTAAGCACCGGTGGAACAGAGAAGGCTCCGCGCTTAAGCACCAGAGGCAGTTATGTGACGATTTACTTCATTTTACCAAAATTTGAAGGGACATTTGAGGCACCTATTGGCTAAAGAGGGTGGTTATGACCACTAGAAACAAAAATATTATTAAAAGACTTATGAAAGGAGGCATCCTTTGGAGAATACATCAAATTGGGACACATTTTGAAGAGTTATCATGACACCTCTTGGAGATTTATAAAAGAAGGAAGTTGAGACTTTTTGAAGTGTGCTTGAAAGGTCTGAAAAGTGTTGGAAAGGGAGAGAGTTTTGGAGATATTTTCAGGCACCACAAATTTACTTCTTGTGAGAGTTTTGGAGAGATTTTCAAGCACCACAAATTTACTTTATTATTTTTTGTTTTTAGTTTTATTGTGAGAGTCAATAATGTTGTAAAAGAGAAGAGATTCAAAGGAACTTTAAGAATTTGTGGAGGATTTGAGATAAGGTTTTATCTTTTGTTATTAAACTACTTTTGGTTTTAATCAAGACTTCTTGTTGGTTTGACAATGATTTCTATTTTTAAACTAAAGTGTGGTTTTATTTTCTCCATAGACTCTAAGTATTTTTCCTTATCTTTCTCCTTAAAATGATAAGCAATTAAAAGTATTGGATGGAAGTTGTGGAGAGTGTTGATCTTTAATGTTGGAAGAAGTTGTGATGCTTTAAATCCATGTACTTCATTTACTTCTTGATTTAACATATCTAGATGTTAAAATTTATTATGAGAACATATAAGAACCGGACTGGTATTGTCACTTTCAATAATTGGAAAGAATCACATGAGGTTGCATGAATGAGAAAGTAATTCATATGATTGAGTGCAAATAAATAGGAAAATAATCATTGAAGGGTGTAGTGTTAGAGTACTTTAAAGTGACAGGGTAAATGCCCCAACTTGGTTTATTATTTTATGTTCTGATACGAGATGTTAGTCCCCAGATGGAGGGAATCGAGAGAACTTTAGAGTGAGAGCTGGTATCTTCCTTGACTAGCTGATTTTCAGAACTATTCAAACTTTAAATTAGTCAATGTTCTTTATAGCTTCTCTAGTAAGGGTAAGAAATATTATTGCTCCTATTTGACACAACACAATTTGCATACTTCCACAACATAATTCCTATACTTATTACTGATTCATGATAAGGAGAAATATATTTTTATATCAAGTACTTTTCTTTTAAATAAACTTAAGTTATCTTTAGAAGTTTTATTGTTTTGTCAAAATATCAAAAATACCAAAAAAAATTGAATTTTACTTATTGAGAAAATATATATAGTTTAAGTAATTGTCTTTTTAAAAATAAAAAGTTTTTGCATATTTCGTTTTTTCCCTATAGGTTCGATATTCAGGTCTTAATAAAAAAGTCATATATTACTTGATAACGATATATATACTTGCAAAGTATCCCAATATATATTAAAATTTTAAATTTTTATTTTCTCCAGGATCAAGTTTTTGGTTATATTGCAAAGTAAGATTACATAAGAGGAAAAAATCATTAAATTCATTATTATACTGTTGCATATAAGCAAAAAAGAAAAGAAAGTATTGAAAATGATCCTGAAAGTAAAAAGGAAAAGAAAAAAAAAAGAAAGAAAGAAAAGAAAAGTAAATGTGAAAAAAGGAAAAGAAGAAAAAGAGAAAAGAACGAGATGTCTAATTAAAAATTAGATTCACTTAAATCATGTTAAAGAAAGGGACTTAATTAAATGTTTGAGCTTTTATTTTCTTTAATATTAGTTTACCTTTACAAGTAGAGTTCTCTCAAATTCTATTTATTTTTTTACGAGATTCCTATGTTTTTCAAACTACAATTAATTTTTGAAATGAGTAGAAGAGTTAGAATTCCTAGACTTGATTGCAAAATATTCTTATTTCTTTTTTCTAACCTAAATTATTAAAATTTTCATAAAGTCATGACTACCACATTTTGAAGACAAAACTATAGAGGTCTTTAATGAAACCCACTATCACATATTAAAAATTGTTAACATATTTTTATGAAGAAATAAGTTACTTGAGAACAAGTAACAATTACGTTTGAAGGATTTTGATGCTTATTTTTAATGTCATAAATAAGTTTATATTTGAACATTTAATGCCTATTTTTAATGATATTGCACTTTAATGAAATGTATTTTTGATGTTTTTGGCTGTAGGTACACTAAATGAAGTAAATGGAGCAAAAATGGAGCAAATTGGAGTCAATGGAGTCAAATGAAGCAAATAAGCAAAAAGACCAATGTTGATCAAACACCTAGGTGCCATACAACAAAGAGCACGACGCCTAGGCGCTAACGACGGTTATCTAGAAGATCCATTGAATTTGGACGAATTTTGAAGAGGTATTTGAAGAGACTGTTGGGGATTTTGAGAGCACTATTTAAAGAGATTTTTGGAGATTCAAAAGAGAGACTTTTGAGAGGAAGAAAAGGGAGACTTTTGTAGAGAAGTGGATTCTTCCTAGAGAGGAGAAAGTCTTAAAGGCTTGTTGTGGTTTTGGAGGAGAAGAGGAGAAGTGAGAGGTATCTTCTTCACTACAGATTCCAAGTAAACAGATTCCAAGTAAGTTTGGAAAGTTTAGAGTGAATTGTAAGGAGAGTGAGTGATTCAAAGGAATTTGAAGGATTGCTTAGGAAAGAGTTTAAGATAAGTAGTGTACTTTATTTATTTTACATTGTCATGTCTTGTAAACTCTTATTTATCTATAAATCCATGTGTTGTTGTTTCTTTCCAATGAGATATGAGTAGTTTCCTATGTCTTTCTCCCTGCAATGAGGAATAATTATGTGTAGGAATGTATTTTAGTAGAAGTGTTTTTAAAATTCCATAAATTGTGATGATTCAAACTCTATGCTTCATTTACTTGTCAACCTGGCCAATTGATTTGTTAAAATTTATTGTAAAATGTAGTGGCCCGAAATGGGCTATGTTTCAACATAGTAAGAATCACATTTAGTCTCATGGATGAGAATGTAGTCCTTGAGGTTAAGTGCAAATAAATAGAGAAATAAGTTTTGATGAGCGTAGAATTGGAGATTTTTTGGTGACAAACTAAAATCCCCAATTTGGTCAAGATATTTGGAAACTAATGCTAGATTTTAGCCTCCCGAGGAGGGAAAGTGGAAACTCTAGAGTGAAAGGTAGTGTCTTTCCAGCCTAACCACGGGTTTAGGGACCAAACACTAGATTAGTCAATGTTCTTTATTCACTTGACTGAGGGCATAGAATATAATTTCTCCTATTTGACATAATACCTTAGTTATATTTTAAAATTATTTTCCTGCTATAATTATAAACTCATTACAAGGGAAAGTATGTTTTATACAAATTTGAACACTTCATTAACACTTCATACATTATTAGTTTAGAGAAAACGTAACTTTGCATTTTAAAACCCTTTTTAAATAGTTTTGCATTTACATTTAGCATTTGCATAACATACTTGCATTCCTTTAATACTATAGGATTAGATATTTCTCAAAAACTTGCGATCATTTTCTATATAAATTTTCTGTAGTCAATAGCAGGTTTTATTAAAGTCAATTTTATAAGAATTTTGGTTTTTCCCCGTAGGATCGATACAGAGATTTTTAAAGAAAAACTTATATCTTGCGTAGTGCTGCTAGAATATAAATCATTATTATCATCTCTATATAATATTTAATTTTTGCACACTAGCCGCTAAATATAAATTGTGTCAAGATTTTGGTCATATTTCTGAAATAAAATAATTGCGTAACAGCGGGCCTGGTCAGGAACATATGCAAATTATGTTCACTGAAGCGCCACAATAGACAAAGATATGGTTCAAGGGTATCTTGTAGATCATAATCGTCACATGTAATGCACAATTATGATCTGTAGTGCCTAATAATAAGCCTTCTTCAGAAAAGATGACAATAAACTACTCCTTACGATTCATCTTCTCCTCCGTATAATTAGCGTAGGATATTTTAGGCTCTAGAAGTGCTCTCACCAAAATCTCTCATTGCTCAAAGATAAGGGGATTGTGTCATAGGTGCTCAAAGACATGAGCAACTTTTTGAGGTATGCCAACATGTCATAATCCACCATATCAGAAGGATTTTTAGTTCCATCCCGATCAAGAACTCCGGGATGATCATCCACTTCTTACGTAATGATAGCCTTCCTCTTCTTCTTTAAATTAGGCTTAGCCATTCTCAGATGAAGAATTTTACCACTTCTTAGATGCACTTGCAGGATATACCCACTAAAGGATTTTGAGGGATCATCGAAAGTGGAACACTTAACCAAAGACTCTACACCAGTGTTTTTATGAACAAAGGAGTCGCATCAGATCATCACATTTGCAATATGCACCATCGAGGGGACACAATAATGGTTATGACTCCTCTCCCGCGATATCAATATCATTAACATCATTAAGCTTACTGGAATTAACCATAAAAATGTGAGATGCACAAGAATAATTCAGAATAATTACTATTCATTACTGTTTACTCCTCTCTGCCTCTCTTAGTCTCTCCTATTTATGCTCTATTTCTGAGGTGAAATTCATAGATAAATTAAAATTCAACAATGATCATTTGAACAAGCCTAATACTTGGCGAAAATTGGGATAATTGTAAACGTATAGAATACAATTGCTTAATAGGACACTTTAAAATTAAAATTTAATGTTGGGCTTCAAGTGAAATTATTTTTCTATTTTCCCAAGCTAATTCAGAAAGTGTGACATTCTTTAAAATATTGTTCATGTCATCTTCGGTTGAACCAGAGTTCGTTCTTTTACTTTTTTATATATAAAAGTTTAATTTAAAAAAAAAAAAAACCAAGAGCACCAAGAGCTTCTGGAAATTCGCGACGTCATGCGACAAGGTCCGCCTCCAGATCGACATCTTACTACCTGGAATGATCCAACGGTCACGAATGACGGGATTGATCTCGGCCTATATTTCTCATATTAATCTATTGTTTCGTGAGAAGACTCAGGGGAACGAGGTCGTCGTCGCTACGGACCTGGTGCCTCTTACCCATCCACCGGCGAAGCCCCAACCCGTTGCGAAGCGAGCACTTTTTAACGGAAGCTTTTCGCGTCTCGTTGCTGCTAAGTATATAAACACCGAAAGGGAGAGAAGCAGAGCGCTTCACCCTCGTGTTCGCTTCGCACTCCTCGGGCATACCAGGGGGATGGAGCGGGGAAAGCGACGAAACGGTAAATTAGCGTTCCTTGCCGGGCTCGTTGCTGTTCTCCTAGTTATTGGAATCTCCTCTTGCTCCGCTGACGTCTTCACCGGGAATATCAGCACCACTTCGACCTGGAAGCCGAGGGCTTTGCCTGTGACGTCCTCATCCGTGTCAGTGTCCTCCTCAGCGTCGACAACCAGGAGTGTCAACGGCGAGCGTCGGCAATCTTCCTTCTCTTCCGTTGTTTTTCGCGTGCATGGCAACGTGTATCCTCTCGGGTAGGAAGTCCAATCATCTACTGGGCATTTGTTCCAACTTGGTAAATCTCTTGGGATCGATTACAAGTTTGCTCATAGTTGTTTGGGTTACCCGGCGCAGGATCTACTATGTGTCTATCAACATTGGTAATCCACCGAAGCCCTACTTTCTCGATGTCGACAGTGGGAGCGATGTCACCTGGCTCCAATGCGACGTTCCTTGCCACAGCTGCTCCAAGGCATTCATCAATCAACAGGATCCATAGACCTATCAAATTACATGTCCGATTTTATGTAATCGATTCAATTCTTATTTTCAGAGCCCGCATCCCCTGTACAAGCCGATGAAGAACCGGCTGGTGCCTTGTGAAACCCCACTGTGCCAAGCTATGCACGAGTCGACGCATCACGAGGGCAGATGCGAGACGCCCAGCCAGTGCGACTACAAGATCGAATACCAGGATAGTGGCTCCTCTCTCGGCGTCCTGGTCACAGACGCTTTCGCACTCCCACTCATCAACAAAATTCTCTCCCATCCTAGCCTAGCCTTAGGCTGCGGCTACGACCAGCAGGGATGGCCCTCGAACACAGACGGCGTGCTGGGGCTTGGCAGTGGAAAAATCGGCATCCTCTCGCAGCTCCGTGACCTCGGCGTCTGCCGCAATGTTGTAGGACACTGTCTCAGCAAGAATTCTCATGGTTTTCTTTTCATCGGCGACGATGTTGTTTCTCCTAATGGCTTCACTTGGGTGCCTATGTCCACTGCAGAAGCGTAGTTTTCTCTCTCTTACTTCAAAGCTCGCTAGTTGTCGATTCCTTGTATGTTGTCCTGACTAACCTTTTCACCTGATTCTGCTTGCAGCAAATATTACTCGCCGGGGTTGGCCACCGTATTTGTCGGCAAGCAGAAACTGAAATATAAGCAAAACTTGGTGTTCGATAGCGGCAGCTCTTACACCTACTTTGACAGTCAGCTGTATGAGTCCTTACTTGCCATGGTATCTTTCTCTCTCTTCGTCTTTTTTTTTTTTGTGATGAAACCTTTAGTACTTAATTCTCGAATTCTCAATTGAAATTGAATTAAATCTTGTTAGTGTTGGCACAAACTGAAGACTTTGAAATTACTTTCAAGCTAAATGTGAGTAGTTTTGTATTTAACTTGACTTTAGGCTAAACTCACTTTGATCTCTAACTATGTTAGACTATTTTTTTCTTAATTAGCTGAGCACTATTCTGAAAATAAGTTTCTCTTTTATTTGAAGTGTATGGCACAACCAAGTGCAGGTGAATTTGTGCTTTTTGAAAATTATGAAATCTTTTTAAATGAGTATAGAGTTAAAAACTTGATTTATCGGTAATTAAAAAAAATCTAAAAGTAAAAATTAACATGTGCTAACACAAAAAATTATATGAAGTTCGGCCTTTGCTTACATCCTCTCATAAATTTCCATCATCTTAGCTCTACTATCTCAATCTTATTAGTGCAGAAAAATTTCTTACAATCTATTCATTTTCTTAACGACTAATAACATCCTCAAAACTAAGTTAAAAAAGTATTATAGCAAACATATGAAATTATTGAAGGCTTTAGAAGAAAAAGATAAGAAAATTTAATCCTAATTTTTTTGAGGGAATTAGATCAGCCTTTAAGATTTATTTCAAAAAATTATTTAGTTTGAAAGAGAATTTAAAAGAGAAAAATTTTAAATTCATTCCATCATTAATTTACCAATACTTCTCCTATCCATAACATCTTAAAATATACTAAAAAGATTTAAAATTTTCCTTAACTAATCTTCAAATGGTTATAAAATAGCTAGTCAAAGAGAATTCAATGACTAATCAAAGTTCTATAATTAAATTTTAACATTTACCAACTGTTAATAATTGTAAAGTCATAGTTAATTTAATTTTAATCGAATACATATTATATAACCTATCAAATTTTATCTAAGAAAAACCACTGAACGTGGTGGATTAAAAATTAAATTATAATTAGATGAATATATGATGATATTTGGTAAAGCTACTAATTTTAATATATTTATTATAATTTAAGATATATTAAATAACTTCCAAATACTTAGAAATAATTTATATTGAAACACATATATGTTAGTAATTCAGCATAAAAATTTTGTCAAACTAAAAATTTTAAGTGTACTAAATAAGTTATAACTATGTAAATTTATTACTTTCAAATAACATGATTAAGTGTCATTATTTTCTTTGGGTAAATTTTAATGATTTTTCTTAAAATTTATGATAGACTTAATATTTGTAAATAATTTAAAAGTTTATTTGGATCTATAAATTTTATTTTTTAAAGCTTGAGCCAATATTTTATATTTATAAACCTAATAAATATAATAACTCTGTGAAATTAAAGTATAATCTCGTGCTTCCTTAATATTTTCTTGATCATCTTCTAAGTTTTTGGATCATCTTTTAGCTATCTTGATCATCCAATTGATTGATATTATTTTATAATTTAAATTTAATGCAATCACTTAATCATGGAATTACGTAGTGTAAATAATTAGAACTTCTAAATATGTATTTGTTTTTATCAATTAAGTTCAAGGACATCATTGGCTCGTACAGTTAACAATGTTGGTCTTAATTATCAATATGGTTACTTTCTAACTTAATGTTGGTCAAATTCAAGTACAAAAGTTAACTTTTGATATTTTTAGATATAATTTCTTAAAAATTTTTCTCATTGCCACTTTTTATATTTTAATTTTTAATAAAAGAATATTTTTTTATGAAACAAGCACATGTAATTTTTTGACTTTGATTTTCCTAAGTTATTAAACTTTCTCTTGAATGAGCTGAAATTTTTGTTATGTTTAAACACTTCGTTTGAAGCCTTCAAATTATTGACTAGTTGAAGTCTCCCTTCGTCTCCCTTTGAAAATATCAATTTTTGTAAGAGTTAAAACAATATCAATTTTTGTAAGAGTTAAACTTTCGCTTAGTCTCCCTTTGACAATATCAATTTTTGTAAGAGTTAAACTTTCGCTTTGATGTTTTCAAATTCTAGATGAATGGTGCTCGTCCTTTGATAACTTCAATATGATGGATGGGTTTTATGATATCGCTTAGATTATAACGATAAGTTCCTTAAGTATTTGTTGAATTCCAAAGATGAAGTCCTCATGTACTCATCAAATTCCTTGGATTAGTTAATTTCAAATTCTAGATGAATGGTGCTCGTCCTTCGATAACTTCAATATGATGGATGGGTTTTATGAGTATCTCTTAGATTATAACGATAAGTTCCTTAAGTAATTGTTGAATTCCAAAAATGAGGTCCTCATGTACTCATCAAATTCCTTGGATTAGTTATCGTTGGTGACTATGTTTTGATTTTTTTTCTTGTCTATATTGATACATTTTCTTATTATTCTTCATGTAGTGCTTCTCTTTTGGTTTTTAGTATCAGTTAAATGCCATTACACATTGTGAGATTTTGGCTTCAAGTTTTTTCAGGATGATGCTCCTATTTATAGGATTTGTAAGGTTTTATAAAATAAAAAGTAAAGAGAAGAATGAAAAATGAAAACGAAGAAGAAGAGAAGAGATGAAGAGAAAGGTTCTAGAGAAAAGTCATGAAATTTCTATTGCTAACATAAAGGTTTTAGAGAAAAGTCATGAAATTTCTATTGCTAACATAATTAATTGCTCCAATGATATTTCTTGTGTGAAAATTGCCTTTTAAGCTTTTATTTTTAGGACTCTAGATGGCATTAAGAAAACTACATGTTAGAAATTTTAAAAATTGCACGACAAGATGACTATAGATGTACAACCTTAATCGTTAGAAATTTGATGAGTACATATGAACAAATTTTTTGACAAGTTGATAGAAGGGGTAATTGACTTGGTAGTTTCGATCGCAATTTGTAGATGGTATTGCCGAAAATTAGATGAACCTTTTGACCATAGCGAGATGCAAGCAAGTTTACCATGACTTTAGCCAATATAGTATGATTCTATCTATTTTATTGTAACTGATAAGTTTAGTATGATTATTTTGAGTTTCACCATGATTGATGATTTTACTAGGACTCTTTTGAGTTTATTCTGATTGATGAGTTCAATATAATTCAAGCGAGTTTGTTATGATCAAGGGGTTTAGTATGATTGTATCATGTTCATCATGAATGATGAGTTTATTGTGATTATGCTAAGCTTCATTATTTCATGAGTCTAGTATGATTCTTGTGAGTTCACCTTGACTAATGAGTTTAGTTTAATTTTCCAAATTCATTAAACATTGAATAATTTTTTAGGGGTGTTTGATAGAAAGGCACAAGGGTGTCTCGAAGAGTCAAGAATACTTTTAAAAGACAAGCTCTAAAGACATGATCATACCCACTGTTTAAATCCTTGTTATGTCAAAATACCAACAAAGAAAATTAAACTTTTTCCAAATATAATGTATACCTTGATTGTTAATTGTAAATCACACCTCGATTAGAAACAAGAGCTTGAAATTACTGCATACAAATTAACATTACATAAACCTTTTATTTGCCACGTATGCATCCCTGATCTTGTCCTTAAAGCCCTGATCGGCCTGTTCCCAACCTTGAACATGAGTTAAACTGTTTACCAAATTGGGAATGTGAATCTTGGCTCTTCCAAGAAAAGATCTTTTGTAAGGTTGCGGAATGGAATTTCCATAACCTGTAGAAATACGTAAGAGTGGGTAGTGTATATCAAATATCTTTCGTAAGGTTGCTGATTTGAAGGCATGGTTTCACATGCAAAATTTAGAAGAAGTCTTCCGGGGATATGTTTATAGTTGTCTAAAATTGATTTTAGATGTGAGAAAATTTCAAAACCCACTCACAGTATAGCCTGAACACTGAGATAAGTGGGCAACTACACGGACTGGGTTGTTTTTGGACTTGAACATTTGGGATAGACCTCGACACAAAGAGATCTAAGCAAATTAATCTTGACAAGTTCTTAGACCTCATTATTCATTTCTGTTTACTACCCTTTCAAATTTAGGGAAAATCCAAGGACATGAATTTTCTCTCCTCTTTGGACTAACTTGAAAAAAACTCACCAAAAGTCCTCTTCTCTAACATAAGACTTGGTATTTATAGGTAATCTCATATACATCTATTTCTCCGTTTACTAAACTGCTCCTCTCAAGAAAAATGATAAACCTTCAATATAATTTTTATTAAGAAAAATAAACTTCCGTTCTCGATGTCTTAAATATTTTTCATACATTGTAGGGTAAATGTATTGGCATATTGATAGTTTTCATAGAACAACTTCTTGATGTAAAAGCCTCCTTTTTTAAAATAAGGTTCCACTAATCATCTTGATTGGAACTGATTTCAAATGGGGAGAACTAATGAAAAATGATTTTCAAATTAGGGTATTAGTAATTTAAATTTGAACATTCGATTATGTTTCATCTTATATTGTAATGATGAAAATAATCATAAATGGTAGGAAAAATATCTTGGTTGGTTATAATAAAAACTGACATTTTTTGGTATATACTTTTTCTAGTTTTCTTTCAATCTTATGAGCACTCATGCATGGAGAATTGACATTGCTCACAAGAATAGTGATTTAGAGGTTATTGAATTTGTTTCAATACCTTTTTAAATCTCCTTCTTGATGGGCATCAAAACCATCTTTTTGTCCCCATATTGTTGTCAGTATTCTTATAACTGTTACATAGATTATGGCTGTTATATTACCATATTTATCCAAAATGAAAGGGAAAGTTAGGAACTACAAACCAAGTCTCCTCTAATAATTTTATACTTGTAGAAATTATGCTAGATATCTTTTCGCCTATTTAATTTAATTTTTTTTTATGAAGTCAAGATAGTTTATAAGTAGGATGCTCTTGGATAGATATATTTAATTTTTCTACCAAACGTTAAGAGAGGACATTTTCACAACTCTAATCAATGATCATATTGCATACTTTCCTTTTCATGCTGCACGTGGTATGAAAGATGTTGTCTCGACCAATCAAATCTTGGTTTATAATTTGCTCAATACTTTTTGAATGATTATTTTATTTCCTTCGCATGTACTAATTGTTCATCATTGCTTTTATCAAGGTCAAGGTTTTCTTTTTCATTTTCTTTCTAGGGTGGGGCTTCCTCCACTAGAACATAACACGTTAATTTGAACAATTTAATGCATTATGTCCAGTGTTGGGATGGAAATTGGAATTTGATTGATTTGATAATCATATCACCTCAAGGAAAAACACACCAATTTGAGAGACTTAGAACAATAAATTGGATAAAAACACACAACAAAGATAACAAAAAAAAAAACACACACACATTTAATGTGGAAAAATCCAGTAGCACGAAAAATCACGAAACCATACTACACCAACATTTCACTATGAAATGAAAATAAACATAATTGCACTAATCAGATTCACTCTCTATACCATTGGGAATTATAACAATTCACACTTATTACTCTCATGATCTCACAAAAGAAAGCACTTGTCAAAATCCACCCTCAACTCCACGCAACTTTGCACTTGTTACGCACTGTCGAGAATTCACCACCACACAAGAGACTAATCCTTCGTGAAACGAGGGCTTAAATTCCAATTGCATACAAACTCTCCTGACAACTTAGCATTGTTCTCGCTCAATGTATTTTCGTTAACTTGGATTTAAGTTACAAAGTTGGGCTCTGTCGTGCTGATCCTAGACTTTGGAATTCTGAGTGCTCTATTTTGAACCTGTAAAAAATTAAAATTGCAGCGTTGCTGCACTTTGAATAGGCGTTGGACTTCCCAATGCTTTGTCTGCTTACTTGGATTTAAGTTACAAAGATGGGCTCTGCCGTGCTGATCCTAGGCTTTGGAATTTTGAGTGCTCTATTTTGAACTTGTAAAAAATTAAAATTGCAGCGTTGCTGCACTCTGAATAGGCGTTGGACTTCCCAATGCTTTGTCTGCTGAAGGAAGTATGGCAGATGGGTGCCCTTATATAGCATAGGGGAGCTGCCCCTCTAGATTCGTGCCTGAAACGGTTGCACAGACGCCACTCTGATTTTAGTGTTTGGGTGCTTGTTATTTCCATTGGCTTTCTATCAAGCTACACAACACTTAACAACACTTAACAATCTCTCAGTTAAGATTGATTGCATCCAATTCATGCACTTCCATATTTCTACCATTCATAGCCCTGTCCTATAGTGTGCTCACCTTCGTTCCCAACATTCTTGAACTCCCACTAAAGCCAAACATAGCTTTAGTTTCTCGATAGTGACCACTTAGTTAATATATCTGTAAGATTCTGAGCTGTATGTATTTTCTCTAAGAATATCCACCCATCTTCTAGGAAAAAATGAATAAAATGTTACCTCAGCTGACTATATTGTCTTAGAATGAAAAACAATGTTTTAACTATATAAATAACATTCATACTGTCATTATGAAGCTGTCTAATCCTCCTTTTCTTGCCTAATTTTGCCATAAAGTTTTGCAGTTGAATCATCTCACTGCTAGTCTCAGTGATAACAATGTATTCGGCTTTTGTTGTTGAAAGTGCAATAATATTTTGCAGCATGGAAACTCAAATCACCGCTGTGTTCACTAACGTGAAGATATACCTCATTCTACTTCTTGTAGATCAATTTCCACGCTTCCAAAGCAAAGTGGTCTATTGACTTTTCCCCTCAAATACACGAAAATCCACTGCACCGCCTCTTAATAATGTTTTCTAGGATTACCCATGTAAATGCTGACAACTCTCTCTATATGCACAATATTTGATCTTGTACATATCATAACATGCAT
>NW_018251033.1:0-1755 GCF_001263595.1 Phalaenopsis equestris
TACGGGCAAACCCCACACCATAAATAGTGTCGACACCAGGCTGGTGTTATCTCTGTCTGCAGCGGAATGTATGACTCTGTGTCCAATGGGATACATGGCTCTGAACCCAATGGGACATATGGTTTTGCATCCATCGGGTAATCAATGGTCTAAAATCCATCATCAGAGGATACGTATTCCTCTAAATTACTGTAGCACTTAATTTTGAGGACATTGCAGTCCGGGCAATCCACGAATGCCCCTGTGGCTGATGAACGTGCAGGTATCTCGGCGTTGCAGGTCGGGCAACCAGTACAAAGAACATCTGAAACTGGTGGTATCTCTGGCTCTGTAACAAATCTAGACTCATCGTCTATAGCAGGCTGGCTGGAAGAGGTCTGTCTCATGCCCGGGTCATAGATATTCCCCTCAGGGATAGGGGTAAGCAAGTTCTCCTCCCCTTTCTGGCGTCTCCTCTCTTTGCGTAGGAAAGCCTTATGCTTTCGGTGGTTAGCATTTCTATGTTGAGTTCTCCATAGCGGTGCATCTGGAAGTCTTTCATCATTTGCAACGACTAGGCCTACGGTCAGTGTAGCTATCATAGACGGTAGGTGACTGGTTCCCTCAATCGGGTCTTGCTATACTATCATATTTTTCCCTTTCAATTAGGAACTATCTCTGGTGTCGAACCTTAGCAGAGATGGTAGCCCTTTTCTTAACGGCTAACCACGTCCATCAGAAGACCCACATAGTCCATGTCGACTTGACTAAAGTCCATGCCAAAGTCTATGGTGCCGCTCTGCGATGCCCTTTCCTTGTTAAGTGGGAAGTTCCAACCATCTTTAAAAGTAGCCTCTGGCCTGACATTTCTCTGCAGACGAGAGGAAAAATATCAGTGAGTTGAAACTTAGTGTGACCAAGAACAAAATAAAGTATTTATTAAAGAAAATATTTAGTTTATGTTAGTGAGAAAACCATTTTTTTATGTATATATTTTGTTTAATTTAGTAGAGTATCAAGTTTAAAAGAGAAAATTGAAATGTGCAATTTTAAAAAAATTTCGGTCCTTTTCATGACTCTATTCTAAGTCCTCTCTTCTTTCTTTTATAATTTTCCAAGAGGAGCCTTGGGATCTCTTCGAAATGTGTATTGATTTGATATATTTGCCCAAGAGACACTTCCTTTCATGATAATTTTACTCCATGGTGGTTGCAACCACTTATTAAGCCAATGGGTGCCTCAAAAACCTCTTTGAAATTCATAAAAATCATTTTTACTCGTCTAGTAACTGCCACTGGAGCTTAAGCGCACGGCCTCGGCGACGGTCTCGGCGCTTAGACGCGACCTTCTTTGTTTAACCGGCACTTAAGTCTCGGATCTGACGCTTAGGCGCCAAAACTCTTTTGCACAATTTTTCACCTTTTTGCTCCAAATTTGATTTTTTTCACTCCTTTAATTGAAATAAAAAAAACACAAATACCTTCCATTAAAGTACAATATCTCAAAAATAGGTATAAAAATGTGTCTAAGAATACTATATATTTTAGGTGTATCAAAATTCCCGAAACTTAAAATGTTACTTGTCCTCAAGTGACACTTCAATCTTTAAAAACCAAATATGTATGATACGTATATGAGTATCTTTAGGAGTTACTAAAATTTAGTTAGAAAAGTAGTAGTCAAACTTAGAAAAAATAATTAGTAAATGAGACCAACTTAAAGTTTGAAAATTTTTAATGTTAAGAACTATAAAAATATGAGTTTCTATCTAATTCA
>NW_018251033.1:1893-2882 GCF_001263595.1 Phalaenopsis equestris
GCTTCTCCTCCCTTACATTTCTTTTCTTTTCTTTTCTCTTCTTTTCTTTTTCTTTCCTTTTTCTTTTTCTTCTTCTTTTTCTTTTTCTTTTTCTTTTTCAGGCAAGGATTCTTATATTTGGGTAGGCATTTAATGTTTTTGAATTCCACTTCTCCTTTCCTAAAGTAAAGTTTTGATATAAAACTTTTACTTATAAATATAATAATAGTTTTGAAAATCATTTTAATAAAAGAAATTCAAGTATTAAAAATAAAAGTCTAAATTATCTAAATTTCTCAAAAATATAATTTTTCCTATTTAAGATAGTCACTTATATTAATCATTTTCTATATTAAAAATTTTTAACTTAAAGTTTTTCTTCATTACTTAAAATTTTAACTAAATTTTCTTACTCATTTCTAAAATCAAATTTTACTTCCCTAATATAACTACATATTCATAATCATTTTTTTAAAATCACATTCACTTGTAGTACATTTGAGAACAAATAAAATTCTTAAGATAGTCACTTATATTAATCATTTTCTATATTAAAAATTTTTAACTTAAAGTTTTTCTTCATTACTTAAAATTTTAACTAAATTTTCTTACTCATTTCTAAAATCAAATTTTACTTCCCTAATATAACTACATATTCATAATCATTTTTTTAAAATCACATTCACTTGTAGTACATTTGAGAACAAATAAAATTCCAATTTTGAAAATATTTTTCATCCCCTCAAACTTAAATTTTTAACAGATTAAACAATTTAACAGTAGATATATTTATAAGCAGCAACAAAATTTTAATAATAACATGCTAACAGGAATTTTAAACCCTAATTATAAAAGTATAAAACTAAAGACAGGAGTAAAATTATTTTTTTAAAAATATTTTTATATATTTTCATTTTAATTTAACATGTAGAGATTCAAATAGACTTCTAAACAGTGGGGATAAAAGAAAACAACACACTAACATGATAAAAGAAAAATGCAGGGTAGCA
>NW_018251033.1:3040-3780 GCF_001263595.1 Phalaenopsis equestris
CCCTAAATTACTACCCTAAAATTTTAAAAACAAAATACTATCTAACACAATAATCATAACAACAATAGAATAAAAAAATTCAAAACACAACATAAAACATAGTCGAAAATAATACACAGATGCAAATGTAGCAGGCTTAGACCACATAGTTCATATCATATTACAATCAAAAAATGAATCTCTTAGCTCTACTTTTCATCCTCAGAATCACCGTTGTATCATTTTTTTGCAGGCTTATAATCAGGATATGGAGAAAATTACACTCCTAGGTCACCTCTAATCAGACTCTCCAAAGATGCATGGAATTTCTATTCATAATCGCTTTTCCTTCTATTATAACTATTAGTATGATATGCAAAATGCTCTAAATTTTGTACCTTATAAGCGGTAAATTGATATTATCCATCATCTTCTGCAGTAACTCATCCCGAGTCTTAGTAGAATCACCTCTAGATGTAGAAGCATATGAAGTAGATGGTCTAGATGAAAATGTAGCACAGGTAGATGCAGCAGACGTCTCTAATCCAGATCTCCTAGAAAATCCTCCTCTCTAGTTAAAATTCAATGCTTAGAATAAGTCTTCACATTCACTTTTGTAATGGGCTTTGGAGGTAACAGAACTTCCTCCCAACTATCATACTTTACTCCAGCCTGCTCGCATAAAGAAAATATCAAGGAAGCAAATCCTATACCTGCAGTAGTAGCGGCAGGAGGAGGCACGAATAAGAGGGTGGAAGGAA
>NW_018251033.1:3928-4962 GCF_001263595.1 Phalaenopsis equestris
TCTCCTCTCATTTGTAATCTTCCAAAGTCCTCTTCCAACAGTCAAATAAGATATGATCTCATCCAATTCCGCTTTCGTAGGACTATAATTTGCATAAAAACACAAAATCTCGGGTGATAAATGGTAAAACAAGTTCATTACCTCTGGAGTAAAAGGTGCCAAACTTCTCTCTAACAATAACTCGATCATCCTCAGCCTCTGGGAGATTTGCATAAAACACCCTTACAACAGAAATTACAGCGACAACAAAGAAACAACAGAACTGTTCCCACTATCGGCAATCTATCAGGTCTTCTACTTCTCCACATAGACTCTTAAAACATCGCTCATGAATCAATTTTTGTGACTGTAGAGCATCACTATATCAATCCTGAGCTTTTGAACTGACAAATTTGCTCGAATCAAATGGGTTATTTCCTCTACTCCTTTTCATTCTTGGTGTCATTCTACAAATTTGATAAATTCCAAAAATAACTTTAAAAATCAAGATCGAATCACTAAATTAAACTTCCAAAAGAACTAACTAAACTTCTTAAGCAATTTCCATAAATTTTTCTTCACTTTTCACCATGAATAGTAAATTTTCAAAATCTTCCAAATGTGCTTAAAATATATGGTGAAAATCTAAAATCCAAAATTTTTGCATAGAAGTAAAGCTCTTACCTTAAGGAACTTGGATCTAGCAAATCTCACCTGATTCTACCAAGAAATCTTCAAAATCCACTTGCCCTAGCCCTTAAAATCACGACTTTGAGTTGGGGAAGATGATAGAGGTGCGAAAAATGGTATTTCAAAACTTAAAATTAACTTTTAACCATTTGCAAAATGGTTTTCGTGAACCATCACTTAAGCGTGGGAAAGAGGCGCTTGGGCGCCTGCCTCGCTAGTTGGCTCGTGCATAAGCACAAGATGTGGCGCTTAGGCGCCAGTGCACAATTTTTTAAATTTTTAATTTTAAGTAAAATACACTATTAGCCTAAGTAAACCACCCTTAAATGGTCTCATAGCACTTAAATGACTATTTTTACTTCCTA
>NW_018251033.1:5664-8179 GCF_001263595.1 Phalaenopsis equestris
TCCCCCTAATAACTTTTAGGCAGGATTAGAAACTTCCAAGACACGTTTATTCCAACTAACTTGCAGTTACACCTTCTAGAAATTGAAATTTTCACATGTGATTAAATTGCCGCGCTTAAGCGCCAGTGCACATTTTTTCACCAATCAACTTAATGTCCAAATTCTCATTCTAACATGTCACTAAATAAAGTCTTAAAATTTTTACTAACTAATAATAGTTTCAAAAATACTACCTCAATTTTCTTAATCACACACACACAACAACAATCAAAACAAAAACACTCTGATAACTATGGGTTGCCTCCCACAAAGCGCTTGATTTTACGTTGTCAACCCGACGTAACCAGTACTTATTCTGGTTGACCCAACTTCATTTAAACATTAAATTTATGTTGATCCCTTATAAAATAAGGTTTCGGTCTATGTCCATTAACTTTAATTTTTTTTCTCAAACTTAGGATCTTACATATCCACTGCTCCATAAGGATAAACTTTTATCACAACAAATGGGCCCATCCACCTAGACTTAAGTTGCCTGGAAATAATCTTAACCTTGCATTATATAGCAAAACTTGTTGCCCTGGCAGAAAATTTTTAGTAAGAATCCTTCGATAATGCCACATGTTCATCTTTTCTTTATAAATCATGACACTCTCATAAGATTCATTCCTTATCTTTTCAAGCTCATTTAATTATAATAATCTTTTCTCACCAATATCTTTCAAATTATAAATGAACTCTTTAATCGTCCAATATGCTTTATGCTCAAGTTCAACTGGTAAGTGACAATCTTTCTCAAATATTAGCCCATATGGGGACATTCCTATAGAAGTTCTGTATGCAGTCCTATAAGACCACAAAGCATAGTCAAGTTTGACTGACCAATCCATTTTTGTTGGATTCACAGATTATTCCATAATTCTTTTAATTTCCCGATTAGATAATTCAGCCAAACCACGTCCACTACTAACAGAATATATAAATTTCCAAAGATGGTATAAATGGTCCCGTGAAATCTAATCCCCAACATCAAATATTTCAACTTCTAGCATATACATGAGGGGCATCTCATTTCTTCTAGAAATATTTCCTACTCTTTGACATGTATCACAAGTTTTGATATAAGCGTTAACATCTTTAAAAATTGTAGGCCAATAAAATCCAGATTGTATAATTTTGTATGTTGTTTTATCAACACCAAAATGTCCCCCCAAAATCAGATTTATGACAATTTTGGATAATTTCATAAGTTTCTTCTAATGGTACACATCTTCAAATGATTATGTCCTTTCCTTGTTTATATAAATATGGGTCATCCCAAAAATAAGTCTTAGCTTTAGAAATAAATTTCCTCATTTGTTGGTATGTCATTCCATGGGGTTTAAGATCTCTAACAATATAGTTCACAATGTAGGCATACCACGAAACACGCCACTCATTTATAGCGAATAATTTTTCATCTAGAAAATATTTATTAATTTCTTTTTAAAAATAGAGTGATTTTTCTAATTCAAACCTGGACAAATGATCTTCAATTTGATTTTAAGTTTCCTTCCGATCTATTATTTCAAAATCAAATTCTTGTAAAAGAAGAATCCATATTATAAGTCTCAGTCTAATATCCTTCTTTTTCATTAAGCACTTAATAGCAGAATAATCTATATGCACTATACAATGAGTTCCAATCAACTATGATCTAAATTTATCAAAGGCATATACTATTGCTAATAACTCTTTTTCAGTTGTTGTATAATTAATTTGAGTTTCATTAAGAGTTTTACTAGCATAGTAAATAACTTTGAAAATTTTATCATATATTTGTCCTAAAACAGCTTCGATAGCATAATCACTTGCATCACACATAAGTTCAAAAGGTTTTTCCCAATTTGGTGAAACTATAATTGGTGTTGTGATTAATTTTTCTTTTAATAATTTAAAAGCTTTTAGGCATTCCTCATCAAAATTTAAAATTGCATCTTTCTCCAGTAAATGGCATAAAGGCTTAGCAATCTTAGAAAAGTCCTTAATATATCACCGTAGACTCCATCATGTCCTAAAAAACTCCTAATTTCCCTTACATTTGTTGGATAAGGTAAATTAGCGATCACTTGAACTTTAGCAAGATCTACTTCAATACCATTTTCTAATATTTGATGACCTAATACAATTCCTTATAGTACCATAAATTGACATTTTTCTCAATTAAGGACTAAATTTGTTTCTTCACAACGCTTAAGAACTTTAGATAAATGTTCTAAACATAAGTCAAATGAAGTTCAAAACACTGAAAAATCATTTATAAATACTTCAATCCCTTTTTCAATTAAATCACAAAAAAGTACCATCATACATCTTTAAATTGTAATAGGGGCATTACATAAACCAAAGGGCATCATTCTAAAAGAAAAATTACCATAAAGAATGGTAAAAGTTGTTTTCTCTTGATCCTCAGGAGATATTTGTATTTGGTGATAACCAGTATATCCATCCAAAAAACAAAAATATTTATGCCCAG
>NW_018251033.1:8189-9933 GCF_001263595.1 Phalaenopsis equestris
TCCAGCATTTGATCTATAGAAAGGGTAGTGGAAAATGATCTTTCCTAGTGGCAAGATTTAATTTTCTATAATCAATGCATATTTGCCACCCTGTAACTTGTCTAGTAGGTATTAACTCATTATGCTCATTTACAGTTATAGTTACTCCTCTTTTCTTAGGAATACAGTGAATTGGACTAACCCCTGCACTATCTGAAATAGGGTAGATAATTCCAGCATCTAACCACTTTAAAATTTATTTTTTAACAACAACTTTCATAACAAGATTTAATCTCCCTTGTGGATTAGCCTTGGGTTTGTAATTTTCTTCTAGGCCCTGGGTTTGCAATTTTCTTCCCGATTAATTCTATGCATACAAATTGAAGAACTGATTTTTTTAATATCGTCAATTGTCTTTCTTAAAATTTTTTAGAATTTTCATCAGCTTTTCTACTTCTTCCTTTGTTAACTTCGAGAAAATTATAACATGTAAAGTAGAGGAATCTCCTAAAAAGGCATATTTTAAATGTTCAGAAAGTAATTTCAACTCAAGTTCTGAAGGTTTTTCAATAGATGGACAAAATGATTTATCTTTATCTATTGTGTCCAAATTTTCAAAACTTTTTTGAACATAACTTGAATCTTTCTTAAAAAGGTTTACACATTGATCTAATTTCTCTTCTTGCTCGTGTTACAAATCTTTTTCTTCAGATTTTTCTTCATAAGTAGTCTTGAAATGACATTCGCTCAGATATCTTATAACATCAATTTTATACCATTCAACATCTTTATCTGTTGCAGAGTATTTCATTGATTTTGAAATTTTAAAAGTAACAGTTTGATCATTGATGTGCATTTTTAATTCCCCTTTTTACAAATCTATCATTGCTCTTCCTTTGACTATGAAAAGTCTCCCAAAAATGATAGTTATCTCTTTATCTTTCTCCATATCTAGCACAATGAAATCAACATGAAAGATAAATTGATCCACTTTCACTAGGACATCTTCTATAACTCCTTTGGGATAAGTTATTGAACGATCTGCTAACTGCAGAGTTACAGTAGTAGCGGTTATTTCTCCTGATCCCAATCTTTTAAATATTAATAATGACATAAGGTTAATGCTTGCACCTAAATCTCATAAAGCTTTTCCATAAAATATGTCTCCTATTGCACATGGAATCGTAAAGCTACCAGGATCTTTAAGCTTTTCAGAAAGTTTCTTTTAAATTATAGCATTGCACTCCTCACTAAATACAACAGTCTCATTATCTTCAAACCGCATTTATTCTAAGATTTCAGCAAATGGAATATTGATTGTAAGCTTCTTAAATATTACCATAAATTTTGAAAATTGCTTATCCAACTTCTGTTGTTGAAGTCTCTGAGGAAATGGAGGTGGGGGTTTTTCTAAACCAACTTTTGGTGGAGAAATAGGTCTTTCAGAATCATTGGGAGCGTCCTTCTTTATATTCTTCAATTTCTTCTTTCTCTACTTCAATCTCTTTTTGAACCCTACTTTCCGACTCTCTTCCACTTTTAAGTTGTACGACTTTAACTTGCTCTTTATTCTTGTCTTTTAGATTTGATTCAATATTACTAGGAAGTGTTCCTTAGGATCTATTACTTAATGAACTTGCAATTTGCCCAAGTTGATTCTCAATATTTCTAATTGTAGCTCCTTGACTTTGTAATTGATTACCCATTTGTAACACCACTTCTTCTATAGAAAACTTCTTATCCTTAAATTGTGTATTACTGTTGA
>NW_018251033.1:10499-11465 GCF_001263595.1 Phalaenopsis equestris
GATTTGAATTATTAACCAATCTGGTATAGCATGGTGTGGACACTTTCTTAAGAGTTCTTTAAATCGTTCCCATGCTTCATAAATAGATTCCCATTCAAACTGATTAAAAGATGTAATATCATTTCTAAGCTTCTCAGTTTTTGATGGTGGAAAATATTTAGCAAGGAATTTTTGTGCTGAATCACCCTAATTTCTAATAGATCCAGGTGCTAATGTATTCAACCACATCTTAGCTTTATCCCTCAGTGAGAAAGAAAATAACATAAGTTTTATGACATCATCTGAAACACCATCGTATTTAAATGTAGCACACAATTCTAGAAAATTGGTAAGATGTAAATTTGGATCTTCAATTGGTGATCCCTCAAACTGATTATTTGATACCATTTGGATAATAAAAGGTTTAAGCTCAAATGAATTAGCCACTACATTAGGTTTTTGAATACCGCAATGAATTTCATCTACAGTAGGGTTGGTATAATCTCTTAAAGGTCTAAACTCTTAATGAATTTCAGCATTTGGATTATTTTGCTTTGCCATTTTTGTAATTTTTTTGGATTTTTCAAGATTTTTAATTTTTTTAGTTTTTCTGTTTTTTCTAATATTTATTTCTAATTCAGAATCGTAGGGCACTAGTCCTTCAGAACCTAAACTACGCATACACTAACATAAAATAAAATAAAATAAAATAAAACATACAAAATAAGATACAATATTTAAAGTATAAATAAGTCTTTCTAAAAATAGAAATTTACTTAGTTTTCTTCTCCGGCAACGGTGCCAAAAAATTGATCCCCGTTCTTAATGCTTATGCACAATATACCAATAATTCTGATGATATTTTTCACTTATATTTCCTTATTTTGCAACAAATCCAAAAAATTGATCCTGAAGAAAAATAAGAATTTAACTTTTTAATTTATATATATTTATATTGGGATACTACGCAAGTATACGCATCGTTAT
>NW_018251033.1:11897-23777 GCF_001263595.1 Phalaenopsis equestris
TTTTAACCTGTCACTTTAAATTCCTCTAACTCTACACCCATCAATGAATATTTTCCTATTTATTTGTACTCAATCATATGAACTACATTCTCGTTCATACAACCTCATTTGATATTTTCCAATTGTTGACTGAGACAATACCAGTCGGGTTCTTACATGTTCTCACAACTAATTTTAACATATGGATTGGCCAAATCAAGAAGTAAATGAAGCACATGGATTTAAATCATCACAACTTCTTCCAATATTAAAGATCAATACTCTCCACAAATTCCATCCAACCTTAATTACTTATCATTTTAAGAAGAAAGATAAATAATACTACTCAGAATCCATGGAGAAAATAAAATCACACTTTAGTTTAAAAAGAAGAAATCATTGTCAAACCAACTACAAATATTGATTAAAACCAAAAGTAGTCTAAAATAAAAAGATAAAAACCTATCTCAAGTCCTCCACCAAACTCTTGAAGCTTCTTTGAATCACTTCTCTTTTACAATCACTCAAAACAAAATAATAAAAATGATAAAGTAAATAAAAAGTGGTTCCTAAAAATCTCTTCAAACTAACTCCCCAGAGAAGAACTTTCAAAAATTGCCAATATTTTCAGGACTCACACTTTTTCGGTCCTTTTCAGGACTCTTTTCTAAGTCCTCTCTTCTTTCTTTTATAGTTTTCGAAGAGGTTCCTTGGGATCTCTTCAAAATGTGTCTTGATTCAATGTATTTGCCCAAAAGACGCATCCTTTCATGATAATTTTTGTCCATGCTGGTTACAACCACCTATTAAGCTAATGGGTGCCTCAAAAACCTCTTTGAAATTCATGAAAACCAAATTTTCTTGTCTAGTAACTGCCACTGATGCTTAAGCGCGGGGTCTCGGCACTTAGGGGCGGTCTTCTTTGTTTAACTAGTGCTTAAGCGCTGGATCTGGCACTTAGGCGCCAAAACTCTTTTGCACAATTTTTCGCTTTTTTCGCCTTTTTGCTCCAAATTTGATCATTTTTCACTCCTTTAAGCATTTTTTCATTTTTACTTGTATCTGGAAGGAAAACACAAAAATACCTTCTATTAAAGCACAATATCTCAAAAATAGGTATAAAAATGTGTCTAAAAATACTATATATTTTAGGTGTATCACTAAACCCTACGCTACTAAAGAGGAAAAAACTAAACCTCAACCAAAAGTGAGGTCAACGTCCCGAACTGCAACAACTGCACATGGTTGTTTCTGTGACTTATGCATCTAGAGACTTGCTCCACACCAGGCTTTTGTCTGTTGAGAAGTGGATGGGAACCTAAGCATCCAAGAGGTCTAGAGCCTAGGTGCCTAATGGTTGGCACCTATGCGCCAACCTCTCGGGAAGGAAAGGTAGGGACTGACGCCTAGGCACCCAAAGGTCTGGCACAAAGGTGTCAGTGCCATTTTGCACCTTTAAGCATAAAGTTTTCTCCTGGTTTCCCCACTTCAATTTTATATTGTACTTGCGAGATAAACAAAAAAAAAATCTTTCTTAAAGTACAATTTCTTCCATAAAAATGTTTAGAAACATCAAGAAATACTAACCAACTTATCAACACATCACTATACATGGATGAAATTATGTATGGGGATTACAGATGAAGTATACTATACAAGGGGGAGATTATGTATGGAGCAAACTATACATGAGGCATACAATACATGGGGAAATTTATACATGTAGTAGATTACATACGAAGGATGGCATACATGGGAAAGTGTACACATAGGATAGAATACACATTAACATACCATATATAAGAATTACATATGAAAACAAACTGCACATGAAACCCCTACACATAAAGAAAAACTATACAAGAAAATCTTACACATGAAGATTACACATACATGGAAATTACATATGAAAACAAACTACCCATGGAAATCCTACACATGAAGATTACGTATACATGAAAATTACATATGAAAACAAACTACTCATGAAAATTATACACACAAATAGTGCATAAACATAAAATTCTTGCATATGATGATTATATATATAAGGGAATTACATAGGGAATGAAATTACACATAAAGATTGCATGTTTAAGTAAACTACACACTGTGAAGTTTTACACATAAAAAAATATCTATACATGTGAAATAACTTCATTTCATACAAACTACATAAAAAATATTAATTTACTTAAATAAACCACATGTGAAAACTAATTTCACGTAAGGAGATCATTGGAAAATGAACATTACATAAACAAAATTCTCATTAGATTAAATTACATAAGAAAGTTGATTGAAAAATATAAATGAAGAAAGAAAGAAAATTAAGTGGTGTTAGGGTTTGGCCATGAGAGCAAGAAGAAGAACAAGAAGAAGAGAGGGAGGGAATAGGAGAAAAAGGATGGTGATTTGTTCAACTAAGAGAAGAAGGAGAGAAAAAAGAGAGAAAGAAGAATAAGAAGAGAGATAGGTAGGTAGTGAGAAGAAGAGAAGAATAATAGAAAGAGAGGGTGATGGTGAGAAGAAGAGAAAAAGAAGAGTGCAAAGAAGAAGTAGAAGAGACGGAGAAGGTGGTAGTGAGAAAAAGAGAAGAAGGAGAATAAGAAGAGAAGAAGAGAAGCAGTGAGAAAAAAAAAGAGGAAGAAGAGAAGAAGAGAAGAAGAAGAAGAAGAAGAAGAAGAAGAAGAAGAAGAAGAAGAAGAAGAAGAAGAAGAAGAAGAAGAAGAAGAAGAAGAAGAAGAAGAAGAAGAAGAAGAAGAAGAAGAAGAAGAAGAAGAAGAAGAAGAAGAAGAAGAAGAAGAAGAAGAAGAAGAAGAAGAAGAAGAAGAAGAAGAAGAAGAAGAAGAAGAAGAAGAAGAAGAAGAAGAAGAAGAAGAAGAAGAAGAAGAAGAAGAAGAAGAAGAAGATGATGATGATAATGATGAAGAGAAAGAATGGATACTTACTATGTCGAACGAGAAGAATGCTATAGAAGAAGACTGAATGGAGTGCTAGAGTGGGAGACTAAACGAGGGATGTGAGAGGAGAATTCTTTGTGTGTTTTTTTATGTGTTTCTTGAAATTGAAGTGCTTTCACCATTTAATGGCCAAGGGATGAAGGAGGAGGGTGTGAGAGCAGTTGAATTTGTGAAGGGAGGGAATAGTTGTAGATGATGTAGCTATGCTGCCTCTTACACCGTCTCATTGGCATAATTGTGCCACCCTATCAGTCAGACAAGCATAATTATGTTACATGTTAACATAATAATGTTGGTTGTGGTGCATAGGCGCCGCTCAGGGTGAAGTTATGGTGTCATGCACTTGGTTTGCATGAGGAAAAGTAAGGCTGCATACCTATGCCGTAACTGGCATATTTATGCTTGAAGTGGTGTAACTACATGATCCTGATTCTTCAGTTATAGATGTCAAATGTGAAGTATGATATTATATGCTTAGTTTCCTTAATAATGATTCCTACTTTGTATCAGAGCCAAAAAATTGATCCCAAGTAAAGCTAGGTAAATTTTTCACTATGAAGCAAAAAAGAATACAGTTATAATATTTAAATATGGGATACTACGTAATTATACATATCATTATCAAGTATATAAGAATTTTTTATTAAGCCTTGAATATCGAACCCATGTGAATAGCTAACAAGATTCAACTTACAAAACCGGAGAAATTAGAATACAAAATTTTACTTAGCAAAGTATTCTTACTTAAACTCTGGATGCTATAATAGGAATGAAAATTCGATTCTTTTTATAATTTTTGATAATTGAAAATAAAGTAAGAAACTAATAAGCTTAACTAAATACTTGCAAGATGAAGGCAATATAAATAAAATATATTTTTCCTTATCATGAATTAGTAACAATTATAGGAATTCTGTTGTTGAAGTATTTTAATTGTGTTGTGCTAAATAGGAGCAATAATATTTTTAATCCTTACTAGAGATGCTATAAAGAATATTGGCTAATCTATAGTTTGAATAGTCTTGAGGACGAGTTAGGTATGAAAGATACTAGCTCTTACTCTAGAGTTTCCTATTCTCCCTCCACCTAAGGGCTAACATCTTGTATCAGAACCTAAAACTACAAATCAAATTAGGGGATTTAGCCTATCACTCTAAATTCCATTAATTCTACACCCTTCAAAGTTTACTTCCTTATTTGTTTGCACTCAACCGCATGAACTACATTCTCATCCATGAAATCAAATGTAATTCTTACCATTTATTGACTGAGACAATACCATCTCGGATCTTACATGTTATCACGACAAGTATTAACAACTTAATTGGCCAAATCAAAAAGTAAATGTAGTACAAGGTTTAAAATCATCACAGCTTTCTCCAACATTAAAGTCTAATACTTCACACAAATTCCTTTAAATACTTAATAAGTTATCATTTTAAGGAAAAAAATAAAGAAAACAACTCAAAATCCATGGAAAAAATACAACCACACTTGAGTTTAAAAGTAGAAATCATGCGCACAAACAAGAAGTCTAAATTAAAACCAAATGTAGTCATAAAGATAAACACTTATCTCAAATTCTCTCCACCAAATGTATTGAAGTTCCTTTGAATTCTCTTCCTTTACTCATAATACAAACAAAAACTCAAAATAAAATAAAAAAGGTGAGCGGCGGCGGCGACAGTTACTTTGAATTGATAGATGATGATTGAGTGGCCTCTTACTTTGATGATCCATGTCTTCTTTAATAAAAATCCAAGGGGTGCCTTGGTGTCTCTTCAAAATTTTTCTCTATTCAATGAATGTTCAAGAAGTTTCCTCATTTCAAAAGCCAATTGAATGAATTTTCATTTCCATGAGCTATTTCCCACATTTTTACCAATGGTTGCTTCAAAAACTCTTCAAAAATTTGTTCAAATTCAATGAATCATCAAATAACTACTTCTGGTGCTTAAGCGTGAGGTACCTGACGCTAGGTACCTGGCGCTTAGGTGTGGCTCTCTTTATATAACTAGCGCATAAGCGCCAGTCCTTGGCACTTAGACACCTCAGTTCATTTTTGCTCTAAATTCGATTATTTTTCGCTCCTTTAACTATTTTTCATCCATTTGTTTGTACCTGAAAAAAAAATACACAAGAATCTTTCATTAAAGCGTAATATCTAAAAAATAGGTATACACAAGAATCTTTCATTAAAGGGTAATATCTAAAAAATAGGTATAAAAAAGTGTACAAAAAGACTATATATTTTAGGTGTATCAAAATCCCCCAAACTTAAAATGTTATTTATCCTCAAGTGACACTCCAATCCTTTAAAATCTAAATAAGTAGATTATGTATATGAGTTTCTTAGGAGTTTCTAAAATTTTGATATAGAAATATAGTAGTCAAATTTACAAAAATAATATTAATAAATGAGACCAACTTAGAGTTTAGAAATTTTTAATTTAAAGAAGTTTGGAATAATGAGTTCCTATGTAGTTCAAAAATATTGTAGATTTTCCAAGTATAGAGTTTAGGCATTCCATCATATCCAATTAAAAAAATTTTATCAAGTATAATTTTACTTACTATATTATATCCTTAAGCTGAAAAATTTCTCAAGTCTTATACTTTAAAAAGATCAGATATGAAACCAAATTTTAATTAGATAGTAATCCTCAAACTTCTCCTCCCTTTTTCAACTTTCTTTTCTTTTCTTTTTCTTTTCTCTTTTTCTTTTCCCTTTTTCTTTTCTTTTTTCTTTTTTAGACAAGGATTATTATATCTGGATAGGACTTAATTGATTTTGAATTCCACCCTTCCTTTCCTGTAGCAAAGAGCTGATAAATTTCTTTTACTTAAAAACATAATAATAGTTTTTCAAAATTACTTTCAATAAAAGAAGTTTAAGTTTTGAAAATAAAAGTCTAATTCTTCTACATTTTTCAAAAAATATAATTTCTCCTACTAAAGATAGTTACTCAATATTTATCATTTCCACACTAAAAATTTTTAACTTTAAGTTTTACTTCATTACTATAAATTTTAACTAAATTCTCTTACTCATTTTTATATTCAAAATTTTACTTCCCTATATAACTTCATATACATTAACATTTTTCTTCAAACCAAAATGAAATTTATTTGAAGTACATTTGAGAATAAATAAATTTCAAGTTTTTAAAAAATATTTCATCCCCCCCCAACCCCCCCCCCCCCCAAACTTAAATTTTTATAAAATAAAACAGTTTAGCATCATATATAAATTGACAGGAATGAAAACTAAAAACAACATGCTAGGAGGAATTTTTACATCCTAAATATACAAGTACAAAAATTAAAAATCGGAGTAAAAATTAAATTGATCAAATTTTAAATTACTTAACATATAGAGATTCATTAGACTTCTATTTAGTGGGAGATAACATAAAAGCAAATAAACACACTAACAAACATACACAACTGTAACATAAAGAAAAATGTCTAATAGTGAATTAAAAATTTTAAACATGAATTTTTTAAGTAAAAGTTAGCAATATTCTAAACCTTTATATTCTAAACCTTCTAAAAGTTAGCAATATTCTAAACCTTCCTAAGATTCAGAATTAAGTTCAACATAGACTAACTAAATAAATTAAACAAAGTAATTAACACAATTACTACCACAAAAGCACAATAGCTACTCACAAAACATAAAGACATCACAACAGTGTCTAACAAAACAAAACACAAATAAAACTAACAGTCTCAACGAATATATCTCAAAACACAAAAAAAAGTATAGTATAACGGCACAATAAATAGTTCACAACAACACATATAAAAAACTAAACTAAACTATAGAATCAGTTTAATCATCCTCTTCCTCATCATCACTCTCATCACTATGTCAAGTAGTTGCAGGCTCATATGATGAATATATTGGATATTGAAGGAAAACTATACTTTGGTTACCTCTCATGAGGTTTTCCATAGATGAGTGGAATTCTTCCTCATAATCACTACGTCTCCTCATATATCCATCTATATGCTCTACAAAGTTTTCTAAATTTAATACCTTTTCAATGGTGTAAATGACATTATTCAATATTTTCTACAGTAGTTGTGGCTGAAAATCAAATCCAGAAGTCTGATCCTGTGATGTAGAGGCACGTGAAGTGGAAGCTCGAGATGTCGAAGCAGCTGAACTACTAGAAAATCTACCTCTCCAGCCAAAAGTTGAATGATGTGAATAAGACTTCACATTCACAGTAGTAATAGGCTTGAGTGGCTGGCCAACTGGGGGGCCTGCCATATCTCCTCCTAGATATCAAATCTAACTCTAGCCTGCTCAAATAGTGAAAAGATCAATGATGTGAATCCCAAACCTGCAGTAGTAGCAGCAACGACAGAAATAATAAAAACACTATGAATCAAAGCTCCAATGTTGATGAGCTTGAACTGTTGAATACAATTGTGCAAAGTTGCTCGATCACAGGTTACTTCACTAAGATGATTGGTAGGCAGCAGACGAGCAAAAATGAAATAATTCCATGCATTTGATGGGGCATCTAACTTCGAAGTGGGGAAGTTGACTCTTCTTTCATTGGCAATCTTCCATAATCCTCTTTCTCAAGTCAACGATGAAATAATATCGTCTAACTCGTCCTCATTTGGGCTATAGTTGGAATAAAAACATAAATTGCTTGGGGGCAAATGATAAAACTTATTTATTACCTCATATGAGAAAGACACTGTCTTTTTTCTAACTGTGACTCCTTCTTCTTCAGCCTCAGGGAGATTTGCATAGAACTCACGAACAACAGAAATAGCTGCCACAGCACAAAAACAACAAAACTGCTCCCACAGATGGCAAACAATCAAATTCTCTTCATCCTCAGGGATTAATTTTCTTAATTGCAGTGCATCACTGTATCAATCTTGAGCTCTCACACTAACAAACTTGCTTAAATCAAATTGGGGTTTTCCCTTGCTCCTCTTAATCCTTGGTGCCATTTCTAAAAAATTATATAAATTTCACAATAAATCCCAAATTCAACTCTAAATCATTAAACTTAAATCCTAAAAGCTTAAACTATCAAATCTATGTATTTTCCAAAAATTTTTCTCAAATTTTTACCATGAATAGTGATTTTTGGGTAGATCCATAATGTGCTCAAAATACATGGTGAAACTCAAAAAATTTAACATAAAAGTGAAGCTCTTACCTCAAGAAGATCAAATCTAAACTATTTTTCTCTAAACCACCAAGAAATCTTCAAATTAGGGGATACCCTAATCTCCAAATAACAAAACCTAGAAGAAGGGGACGTAGCGAGTGAAAGAAATGTGGTTTTTTGGACCAAATTATCACTTTAAATCGTTCGCAAACCGGTTTACATGAACTAGAACTTAAGCACGAATGGTTTGGAATGCGACCGTCTCTTGGTTTAGGCAGCGCTTAAGCGTAGGGTCACTTTAAATCGTTCGCGAACCGGTTTACGTGAACTAGAACTTAAGCACGAATGGTTTGGAATGTGACCGTCTCTTGGTTTAGGCAGCGCTTAAGCGTAGGGTCTTGGTGCTTAGGAACTAGTTCACAATTTTTTATTTTTTTTTTGTTTTAAGTAAAATGCACTTCTAGCCTAAGTCAACCAACCCTGCAAGGTCTCATAACTACTTAAAAACAATTTTCTTCCCTTTCAACTCTCCTCTTTCTCAAGATTCACCAATCTTAACTAATTCAATTCAATGATAAGTAACACAAAATTTCACACAAATAAACATTTATATTGATTCACAAACAATTACAAACATTTTCAATATATAGATTCTCAATCCAAATAGTCTTGGATGAGAAAATTCCTAACACAAACACTTGACTATCTTAACATTAAAGAAACACTAAATGCACTTAACATTAATAAACAAACATTAAACACACAAACACTAAACAATGAACTTAATTTTGCTCTCCATTCGGTGGAACGAACCCTGGCATATAATTTGTCTCTCCTTCAGCATTTGGAATGTAAATCTAATAAAAGGAATGGTGGTTAATAACTCTGGTTAAATCTTCTTCAATCCATCTATTTTTCAAATACATAGCCTTGTCCACTTCTTCCATAAAACTGGTATAGCTAAACTGCATCTTAAGTTGTCATCCCATATGATCCAGATGTGCGTTAACTTCCTCCACTTTTGCTTCAATTGAAGCCGCGTTAGCCTCAATTTTAGTGATTTTCTCCGCTAGTCCTTCGATACCAACAACGAGGAAACTATTGTATAACTCTTGCACATTCTAATTAATGAACTTCTTTCTCATTGCTTCCTCCTTTTTCTACAAATCACTCTTACAAGTTGTCATCTTTCAAAACGCTCCCTTCTCACTTAGAATTAGGGTTAGAATTGAATTGCGGTGTAAATCCTCACATAACCCTTCTAGTTATAGACTCTAAACCCCCTTATAACTCTTAGGCATGTCTCAAAACTGCTATCCCACATTAAAGCTAACCAAATCATGGTTAAATCTTCTAGAAACCAAAATTTGTACATTTTCTTAACTATCGCGCTTAAGCACCGGATATTGGCGTTTAAGCACCAGTGCTCAATTTAGCACAAGTCAACTTAAGGTCCAATTACTCATTCTAACATGTCCAAGTATTTTTTTAAGGACTTAAAATAATCACAAAATCATTATATATTCAAAATACTACCAAAATTTTCTAAATTAAACACAACAACATAACATCCAAAACAAACACACAGATAACTATGGGTTGCCTCCCACAGAGTGCTTGGTTTAACGTGGCCAACCCGACGTTACTAGTGTTTATTCTGGTCATTCAATTTAAGTAGGTCACCTAAAAAATAAGGTTTCAGCTTGTGACCTTTCACTTTGAATATTTTATCAGTTTTAGGATCTTTGATATCCACAACTCTATAGGGATAAACTTTCATCACAACAAATGAGCCCATCCACCTGGACTTAAGTTTGTTTGTAAATAATCTTAACCCTGCATTATAAAGAAAAACTTGCAGCCTGACTCAAAATTCTTAGTAAGATTCCTTTGATCATGCCACATCTTCATCTTTTCTTTGTAAATCTTAGCTCTTTCATAAGATTCATTCCTTATCTCTTCAAGCTCATTTAATTGCAAAAGTTTTTTCTCACTAGCATCCTTTAAATTATAATTCAATTCTTATATATCACAATATGCTTTATGCTCAAGTTCAACTGGTAAATGACAAGCTTTGCCAAAGCTTAGCCTACATGGGAACATTCTTATAAGAGTTTCGTATGCAGTCCTATAAGCCTACAAAGCATTATTAAGTTTAACTAACCAATCCATTTTGGTTGGATTCACAGATTTTTTCCATATTCTTTTAAATTCACGATTGGACAATTCAGCCAAACCACTTGTCTGAGGATGATAAGCACTAGCAGTTCAATGATTAATATGATATTTCTTTAATAACTTCTCCATTATTCCATTTATGAAATGACTTTCCCAGTCAGTTATGATCACTCTCGGCATCCCATATCTACAAAATATATTTATTTTTAAAAACCTTGCAGTACCTTGAGCATCTCATCGAGGTAAAACAACCGCTTCTATCCAATTAGATACATAATTTACTGCCAATAATATATATAATTTTCTGAAAAATGGTATAAATGATCTAATGAAATCTAATCACCAAATATCAAATATCTCAACTTCTAACACATAATTGAGGGGCATCTCATTCCTCCTAAAAAAATAGCCTACTCGTTGACATTGGTCACAAGTTTTGATACAAGTGTTAACATCTCCAAAGATTGTAAGCTAATAAATCCAGGTTGAAAAATTTTGTAAATTGTTTTATCAACACCAAAATTCCCCCCAAAATCAAAATTAAGACATTTTTGGATAGCTTCATAAGTTTCTTCTAAAGGCACACATCTTCAAAGAATAAGATCATTTCCTTGTTTATATAAAAACAGGTCATCCCAAAAATAAGTTTTAGCTTCAGATAAAAATTTCCTCTTTTGTTGGTATGTTATTACATGGGTATAATATCACTAACAAAGAAATTCATAATGTCGGCATACCATGGAACACACCACTCATTAATATTGAACAATCTTCATTTGGAAAAAGTTCATTAATCTCTTTTTCAAAATAGAGTGGTTTTTCTAATTCAAGCATGGACAGATGATCAACAATTTGATTCTCAGCTCCCCTCCTATCCACTATCTCCAAATCAAATTCTTGCAAAAGAAGAATCCACCGTATAAGTCTTTGTTTTGCATCCTTGTCTTTCAATAAATACTTCATAGCAAAATGATCAATATGCATAATACATTTAGTTTCAATTAAGTATGATCTAAATTTATCAAAAGCATATACTACTGCTAATAACTCTTTCTCAATTGTGGTATAATTAATTTGAGCTTCATTAAGAGTTCTACTAGCATTGAAGATTACTTTAAAAATTTTATCATGTTTTTGTCCTAAAACAGTTTCACTAGCATAATCACTTGCATCACACATTAGTTCAAAAGGTTTTTCCCAATATGGTGATACTATAATTGATGTAGTGACTAATTTTTCATTTAATAATTCAAAAGCTTTAAGGCACTCTGTATCAAAATTAAAAATTACATCTTTTTCAAGTAAATAACATAAAGGCTTAGTGACTTTTGAAAAGTCTTTAATATACCGCATGTAGAATCGATCATGACGTTAAAAACTCCTAATTTCCTTCACACTTGTTGGCTAAGGTAAATTAGCAATCACTTAAATTTTTGTAGCTTCTACTTCCATACCATTTTCTGAAATCTAATTTCCCAAAACAATTCCTTCTACTACCATAAATTGGCATTTTTCCCAGTTAAGGAGCAAATTTGTTTCTTCACAGTGCTTAAAAATTTTTGATAAATGCTCTAAACATGATTCAAATGAAGTTCCAAACACTAAAAAATCATCCA